>NC_092637.1:3188471-3405606 GCF_039555335.1 Amphiura filiformis
CACACTGGCTTGCTGTCTAATATAGATGATAAAGGCTCTCCTACATTGTGAGTCTTGTGTCCACTCAGGCGTGAAGCTGCACCTAGCTGTAGATGAAAACTTTGCTCCGACTGGACCGGCCCCTGTTTCACGTCATTTGAAGACACCGCTATTTTTGGTGATTCTACTGTTTCACATTTCATGCCTCTTTCACTGGTTGGCCTGAAATATTGCTGCTTACATGTATCTATTTGGTCTACATTGGTCGAGGCTGACAGCTCCACAGGAGACTGCTTATCGTTTGCAGCGTCACTATACACACTATACATATCTGTTTCTCTTGGACTTGGTTGCAGCTTCATTTTTGACTGCATTTTACAAGAAAGGTCTATTGGTGGCGTGTTGTTCGAGAGATTTTTGTTACCTGCAGCTTGATGTAACATTTCTGACTCAAATACGCCGTGTTCACTGTTGCTTTGAGACAACCAACTTCTTACCGCTGACAACCTCTGTGCCGGTGATGGCTGTCCAGTGTCTATTCCTAATCCTGCAGATGCCCCCGACTGCGATGATTCTACATGTATTTCTTCCAGTGCTGCTAACTTTGCATCTTCTACCTTCATTTCAGTTCTTATTTCAAACAAGTCCTTTTTGTGTTTGATTTGCATCTCCCTTCTCATTAAATCTAACTCCTCCTCTTCTATGCGTACCCTTTCTTGCAATGCCTCTGCACGGCATATCATCTCCGCCTTTCGTGTCACTGCCCTGCTCTTCTCTAATTCATAATATGACTTGACACTCTCATGTCTACTCCCTGATCTACATGATCTACTACTTCTTCTACTTCTGCTGGTAGAACTCATATTGATTTATAGGCCCTCGTATTGTTCGCTATTTATGTGACGTTCATTTACAGAGTTTTTAACTCGATGTAGTTTCTAATACCACATTGGTGAAGGTTTCTAAGCTTTTCTATTTCATGACGAACTTCAAGAGTTCAAACCTTTCTAAATCATACACTCACTCACCAACGACCAGGAAATCTTGAGAATACACGCTTGTGTAGAAAATAACCGGCCAATATTTAAAGTATTCTCTGAAAGTATAGTTTTGTAACATGTCCTAAATTTTTAGCTAATTTAGGTGTTTGGAAATATTCGCACTTTTGTGTTTTAGGAAGGATATGTAAACGACAGATAACACCAAAAATATTATTATTTCCAACATAATAATGTCTACAACAATTATGTTTCTCATTTTGAAGAATGCTGTTTAACAATAAGCATACTATTATCTCATTTCGTAAACAAAGCTAAAGGCCTACATAGTAGTGTTTTGCTTTATAATCGGTTACCCAACTGAAACTATAATACCAGCTCATTGCAATACCGCACAGGTAAAACAGAAACATGTGTAGTGTGGATTTAACCAGAGAATATCTGATTTAATCAGTTGAGCTGTTTTCAATGAGTGTTATCTTGGTTTAATAGCTTTTAATGGGGTTTAAGTCCTGCAAAGGTCGTGGTGAATTCTACTGTAGACATGACTGCATCATGGAACCATTTCATAAGCTCTGGACAGATGATTGTGAGAATGCTTTTGTCACCCTAAACGATAGATGACCACGTACTGCACCAGTCCTTGCGTATGCTGATGTGAGCAAACCATTTGTACTGCATGTGGATGCATGCCGAGAAGGCCTAGGAGCTGTCCTCTGCCAAGAACACCAAGGGAAAATGCGTCATGTAGCCTACGCTAGCAAGACCCTGCAACAGAGTGCCAAGAACTACCCTGCCCACAAGTTAGAGTTTCTTGCACTAAAGTGGGCCATTACAGAGCAGTTCAAGGATTACCTGTATCTTTCCCAAGTGACCAAAGTTCTCACTGACAACGACCCACTAACTTAACGTCCTCACCACTGCCAAACTAGATGCAACTGAGCATCGATGGCTAGCAGCTCTGGCACACTTTGACTCCACCATCCACTATAAACCAGGTACAACCAATCAAGATGCTGATGCCTTATCTGGACGTCCCATTACTGGTATAAATGGAGATCTTCAAGACCAGAAGGCCTTGAAAAGCAAACTGAAGGCCAAGTTAGTTGATCACGATTCGTCACATGAGACTTGCACCGAGAAGTCCTAGAAGCAATATTTGCAAAACATCATGTTTCTTTGTTGCTAAATGTGTCAAGCGACAGTGACGAAGATACCTCAGACAATGATGATTTTACTCTGTACGCATACTCTGTCGGCATGCCCGGTCCTTCCATATAAGTAATTCAGAGAGCATGCGATGACCTCACTGCACAATGATCTCGCTCATCTTGGCATCGAACGCACCTTGGCGTTGGCAAGGGATCGCTTTTATTGGCCGCGGATGGCTTTTGAGATCAGAACCTTTACAGCATATTAAGACCAATGGTCCAATGGAATTAGTCTGTATGGACTTTCTATCACTTGAACCTGACAAATCTAACACCAAGTCGATCTTAGTGGTTACGGATCACTTCACAAGGTCAAGCCTTCCCTACAAAAGATCAAACGGCCAGTACCGTCGCCAAAGTTCTGTGGGAGAAGTATTTCCAACACTATGGACTGTCACAACGTCTTCACTCTGATCAAGAGTAAAGTCATTCGCCAACTTACCACAATGCTTGGAATGAAGAAGTCACATACCACACTCTACCACCCACAAGGAGACCCGCAGCCAGAGAGGTTCAACCGAACTCTTATCAATATGTTGGGAACGCTGGAGCGTGACCAGAAGGCTACTCTGAGCCGATAAGTTGGAGCACTTGTGCATGCTTACAATAATGTACTAAGCATGACAGCACAGGTTACTCATGATACTTCTTGATGTTTGGCCGTGAAGCCAGATTGCCCATAGACTTGTGTTTCGGCCTCAGCCCAGACAACTACTCTAGCAGTGACGATAGTAAATATGTCACTGGACTCCGACAAAACTTAAGAGAAACATATGAAATAGCTACCAAAGATTAAGCACAGAAGCATGCAGCTGCGAACAAACGGAGATATGACCAACGTGTGAAGGACTCTGAATTGCAACCAGGCGATAGAGTGTTAGTGAGGATTGTAGGCTTGAAGGGCAAACATAAGCTGGCAGACAGATGGGACCAACACCCTTACACGGTTCTGGAGAAGTACTCTGATCTTCCAGTTTATGTTGTCCAACAAGAAAACGGTGATGGCATTCGCAGGACTCTGCACATAAACCTGTTGATGCCGATTGGTTATCTGAATCCAACTGATCCAACACCTAAGCAAATACCAGGCAAACCCATCGCTCAGAGAACCCGATCTATTCAGCCAGTGGACTCAGACGAATTAGAGGAGGAAGATGATACCATTACGATATCCCTACTCCCTGCTCCATCTGTAACACTGCCAAATCCTCCAGCATCAGCATGTCTTCCAGACATACCGTATTTATCTGACCGTGTAATTTCTGATAACATTGACTCCACATACAATACAATACAATACAACTGAAATTTATATAGCGCCTAAAACCAAACAATTGTACTAAGGCGCTGATAAACACTTAAACCAAAGCAGATAGTGGGAGTAACCTCCGTCCAGATGCAGACATCTTCAGGCCTAGTAGCTTTCCAAAGCAGTTTACACTAAATATAATACCAGTTGATGTGCCAGACACCCCAGGTCATTAATCCAATTGAAGCCAATCGTAGACAAATTTTGATCTTGATTGTATAAATTACCCGGCATTCTTAGTCAGTGGGAGTGGTCTAGTTCGTAGACACATTTCTGATTGGACAATCGCATGATTTCGGGTGCCGTCTATCAGGCCGTAGACGACCCCACGTCATCATGCGTCTTGATAATTCGTAACACGCGTGTAGAGATGCGCGTATGTATCGCGCTGGATGCGTAGACTAGTGCGGAATACGCGAACGCGTTAGCAGTACGCGCAACAGAATACGTGAAGTTGTAAACAAGTTTCGTTCATTTTATAATGAGGGAGTTTTTATGACGGTAACTTAGTTTTTACTTTAAAAAAACTGTTTACAGTTATTAAAATAATATTTAACTGACTAAGAATGAGAATAAACGATAGGAATTTTTATTTTGCCTATCCTCTACCTATGATAGACGACAGGCAGGTCCAATATTTTTATCGTAGTGGATCCCGGCTGCGCCGGCATCCACTACTCAAAATATTGGACCTGCCTGTCGTCTATCACACGGTAGAGGATAGGCAAAAAAAAAATTCCTATCGTTTATTCTCTAATTGCTTTACATATAAACATAAAGTTGCTCCAATTGACAGGCCAATTGAAGTGACTTTTTTCACTATTAAGTGTTATTGTATGAATTATTGGTTTGAAATCTTTCTTGGGTCATCGTTGAACACAACTAAGTCTTAGCTTAAGCTTAGAAAACCTATGTTCACCACTGCCAACAGATACAGGAAGGGTCAGAAAAATGCTCCGTTCTTTTCTTTTTCTCAGGTCCCCTTTTCCTTTTCCGCCCTGTTTTCTGTTTCTCTTTTCGCTCCCTTTTTATTTGTCCTCCCATTTTTTCCTTTTATCCGCCCTCGTTTTTTCTTCCCTTTCCAAGCGATTTTTAGCGAGCCGTTTTGAAATTTTACCACCCCGGGGGGCTCATAATTATTACACAAAATATTAAATAGGCCTAGTGGTCAAAGGTCAACTCTCATTACATACCGATCGATATGCTTACAACCTATGAACCCTTTTTGCTTAATTTTCCTTGTTGTATAAACATTGCCGCTGATCATTAATCATTGTTAATAGACCTCATAAACGTCATCAAAATGATTAAGTCAGTAGTCTTATGAACAGGTCCAATTACAATACCTGCTATTAGGCCCCAAAATTGTTTGATTGGCGTAACATAAATAAAAATCATGGCAGGTAGGTCGGGATTTTTATTTAATTTTAGTATATATATTCAAGGACATTCTCTGTGATAAAAAGTTACTGCAACTTTTAAGCTGTAAATTGCGTTTGATAAAGGTTTTGGATCTTTATTCTTCTTTTTTTTAAATTAAATTTTTTATTTCCTTTTTTTTAAATTTATTTATTAATTTTTTTTTATGCCAATCAAACAATATTGTTTTAGGCCTTGTTAAAGTTTTAGCGTCATTGTTGATGTATGATTTAACCTATTCTTATCGTTCATATAGGCGCGTCAGAGCTGATAAAAGATAACAAATGTTCATGATCTTTTATATTGTTTAAAATCATAAGCCTGATAGGAATATCTATATAAATAAATGAATAACCTAATTGCTAATACATAACCAACAATAAATGATCATACCACTGACAGAATACTCAATTTGTCGAACCAGTATATTATAAACCCAAAGAATTGTGAAATTACGATTACAGGGTTTTCTTCCACGAAATGATGTGCCACAACATAAAAACGGAAATCAAAATTTGGCCTTGGAAGAAAATACTCATGCTGCCTTTATGCATGCAAAATGCAAACAAACAGAGAAAGAAACTTCAAACCGAAGCAAATATGCTTTAAAGAAACAAAATTAGAAAGAAAGGGTGAATAAGTAACTATTTTTTCAGCAAGAAAGAAACAGAAGAAAAGAAGAAGAAGAAGAAAAAAAAGACGGAAGAAAATTGGTAACCCGCACTTGAGCGTCCTACACGCACAGGCCCAGGTACGCACTAAACGCGTTCAGTCCCCGGCGCTCAGTACGCGGATGCGGATTTTAATGATGCCGTGTAACCGAAGGATGGGCATCCCAGGAAACCTTTAACGCGGATCGTTATCGTGTGGAGTTAACCAGTATATGCATGGACGAAAGAGATAACAGACAAATTCCAAACAGTTGAAGTCTCAGCATCACCCGATAATCATGATAATGAGAGCCGATCATGAAATGTGATAGGCGAAACTGCTACGCATGTACCGCGTATTTTTACGGTCTTTCGCGTAAACGCGAAGACACGCAACGCTCTATCGCGTATACGCGAATGCACACAACGCTGGCGTCAGATTTTTAGATACGGCACATTCGAACGATCGGCCCTCATGAATATGCGAGAATTCACAGCATACAATGCACGGGGACCTTGACTGTTGATAAATAGTCTGTAGTAGTCTGCGAGTTTATGAAACGGAACTTTTCCGCGTGCTGTGTTCGCAGATGTCCCGGCATAGTTGGTCCGAACTAATGCTCACTTGGCATTTTTTTTCTTAGCCCCTTCTGACCCAAAACCCCCACCCCGACGAAAGGTCCAGGCATGCCAGAGGTGGCCTTTCTTTTCCTTGCTCATTTTCTTCAATTCTGTTTATTCCTTTTCTCTCAATGCAGGCCATGTGCAGCACGCTTATATAAGCTTTAAAGCTTGGCTTAAGTAATTTGCCTCAACCAGGTACCGTCCCGGGGCGTGTTTGTGTGTGTGTGTGTGTGTGGGGTGGGCACTTAACACAAATGACCATACGGGTATGCTTCATGCGTTGGCATTGATTTGATTGTTCCTGATTCATACATCCATGTTGTGTTTATTGGATAGTATTCCCGGAGATAATATTACGGTCATTCAATGACGTCTAATCGTCGGTTTTGAATTGTTCTCCATCGCGTTTCGGCCCTCAGGCCATTGTTGATGTCAACATAAACTTCATTTTCATTGCTGTTTCGAAGTAAAAACATTTTATCTAAATGTTTATCATGTTTATATTCATATCTTCCTCGAGTCAGTAATTTTGATATTGTTTTTTTTTTTTTAATTATCTCTAAATGTATTGATGAAAAGTATATCAAAGTATACATTTTTAGAAAGCTAATGATGCAAGAAATCCAATTTAGGCCTAAGATTCCTGCAAAAACTTTTTGAGAAAATCTCAAAAGTTTTATTTATTGGCTCGATGAAGGTTAATGGACTGTAAATGACACTAGTTCAGTTTTTTTTTAATTTCTTGTCTTCTTTACCAATGCAGTCACTCATAAAAAATAAATATTCCTGTTTGAAAAACAATCGATAAGAATTAAATATGTAATTCTGCTACAACAACCCCCATGATATACCATGATTGCCTAATAATAATAACTGAAATGGTAACCTGCGCTTTATTACTTTATTTGAAATCAATCCTCTGCATCCTATGCAGTACCATTTTACACCTCTCCCACTGCAATACGAGTATATATGCCTTGTATATCATAATCTTTCTTTGTTTACTCTGCTAATAATGTTATAATTGTTTTAAACAAGTAAATGTTATCCAGACGGTTACATTTCAAGATATTTCAACACATCACTTTAAAGCTCCCACTGGGCGCCCACTTCTTTTTTAAAGGAATTTTTATTCTTGGCGCACCCACACTCGTACTGCATGATATTGTCATCAGTACATTGACTTCTAGTATATAGGGTTTTGATCATCGTGGCGTTTTTATAATTTATTGTTATACAAGCAGCAAAATATATAAACAACAAACAGACTCGAGTTTTTTTAAATCTGCAACTTTTCAACAAACGATCAAAGCTTCTGGTAAGTTTTATGTAAAGCTACTGCAAAATATGGTGGCTGCTACAAAATTATACACATAAATATGTATCTCATTAACTTTGAAATATAAGGCTGATAGATGTTTGGATTGCATAAGTGAAAATGTGTTTAAAAGGGGTTAAAGCACTACACATGTGTTGCAGTCTATAGCTCAACTCTAGCGCAATGTCATAATAATTCTGTTCTCGGGCAGCTAGCTTGAAATTCCCCTTGACAAGAACCTTACTGCTAATTACCCCGATGTACACGTATACAAGTTGGGGCTGATCCTGGTTGCGATAGTTACTCTATTATTTCGGTTGATTAGGGAACTGCATCGGGGGGTATCAGGCCTTGTCGTCTAGATTTTAAAGGCGAGTGGTCAATCGCTCGCTAGCATGATGCTAGGCGACTGTGGTCAAAGTACTCGCTAGTAGTTCATCACTCTTGGTAGTGCGCAGCATTTACTCTTTTTTTTATTTTTTAACAGAGGTATTGGTTGGGTCCTGTTGTTGTGATGGGGCAGTATTATTTAAATCTCATTGTCATAATCTGATTGTATCTTTGTATCTATCTTGGTTACCGTAATTAAGATGGGGTCTGGTGGACCATGTCTGTTTGTTCTTTTTTCCCTTCCACCAGGCCCAAGTACAGGTGAATAAAAATGGAAAAAAAAGGAAAAGAAGAATGTAGTGGTCCAATCATTTTCTAAGTCTGAAAGATCATTCATACCATATTCTTTTATCTTCTCTATTAAATGCTTTCAGGAATTAAGACTAATTTATTACAATATATTGAATGAATACATTGAAAGTGCTGAAACTTGAATGTAAATTGGGTGATTCGCAGCGAGCGATATTTAGTGTCTATGGTGAGTGAAAATCGCTCACTAGATATTGAGTTTGGGCGAGCGGTGGCGAGCGAGAGCGATCGCTCGCCTCAAACGGCAAGGCCTGGGGTAGGCCTACTACGCTTGGCTGTATTTTCAGAGAGCTGCGTCAGGAATAGTAAATGGTTTAATTGCAATATGATTCAATAATAACGTGGCTTTTTTGTTGTTGTATGGGGCTTTCACATGCAAATATTTGGATCTCCTATCAAAACGAATTAAATTCGCAACATGAAACTCAATTGTAGGAAGTGGGAGACCGAGTCGTTCAACCAGTGAGAAATTAGCAAAAACAAGGACTATCACTCCTACTTTTTATGTATTAGATAAACGGGGGATCCAACCATTACCAGAAATTATTGGCTTCTTCGCTTCAATATCTCAGTACGCGTGCATTATTTTGTACAATTTCACTCCCAGCAATTGAAACGCATTCATGAACCTGTAATTAATTTTATCCTCCCGACCGGCGTTACACGTTTAATGTACGTAGTTTGTATGAACTTGGAAAACTCGCTCTTTCTTGTTTTTCATTCTCTGACTTATTCATTTCCAGTTTTTCTTTTTCGGCCATTTATGTTTTCTTTTGGTCAATCCATTGCCATTCATCTCAGTTCTAAGTGAATCACAATCTTTCACTTTAAATGCATCTCCACCGATGTCAGCTTCTACTTCAACTTTGTCTTCCAACATGGATTCGTCAAAAATGTCTTCGTCAACCAAAATATATCAATCAATGCATTTTTGATTACTTTCTTCCTAGTAGCTTGTTTTACGTCATAATGTTTGCCAAATGCTAACAAATCAGGCTTCTTTAACTCATCAAACGTATCTCAAGTTATAGCTTGAAGAAACTCATCTGCGTTCTGCGTTGAACGACATACTGTACTTTCACTTTCAGACTCAGTGAATTAATTCCACATTTTCTTTACAGTGTTTTCCGGGACGAGCCCCCAATTGTGACCAGTCGTAAAAGACTCAACACCAAAAACACATTTTACCCAAATTTACTTCAGAATGCACAACAGAATGCACTGTTTGTATAATTTAAAATCTGAATCTTTAATGAATAATATAGTGAATAAGTATAATATGATTGACAATGATCCTGCACATAAACATGACTTCATCTATAAAATAATCACACCAATAATTACTACTTATCCGGTAATCTTCTTCTGTTTGATTACACAGTTCTGTTGCATTCAGTGTTTCAGACGACTGATGTATATCTAGCGGTTCCAAACTTGTCCTGCAAAGATCACTTTTCAATGTTTAACAACATCTACTGTAGATTTGAGTTTATATATCATTTGCACACAAAACCCTCGCACAGATGACAATCACTCAATTTCTTCAGGAAACAGGCTTTTCCACACGTTTCACTTCATACATTTGCAGATGTTGTTTTATTAACCAGACTTTAGCAAGTCGACATTCGATCTTATCATCCAGACGCCCTTATCATTTGAACGGCAACGTTCGTTATACTTATCACTGATGATACTATGGGTAGCGGATCCTAAAACACTAATATGTAACTGATGGCGTGGCATGAACAGTTTTAAGACTCCTCTATTTTATTTTCAGAGTATTTTAAACAGTTCAGTGAAATAACATCGAGGTCATCATCATAGTTCATTTTGAAAAGAATCAAAAGACTCAAGATGGCGCAACTGAATGGTAAGCATAGTTATGATAATATGCAGAGATGTATATTTGTAATATGCCTACTGATGAAGTCTCTTCAACAGCAGAGATTGTCAGCCAAAACATCCATGCACGAGATGTGCAGATGGTGATGATTGTTTCAGTAACGTGGAAAGGATCAATTAACACTTGCTGGGATTTATTGTACTGTTGTAGATCTACAAATGCATTATAACGCAATGAAAGTACTCGTTATATATGTTTATTGGTTTTAAGAAAGCCGTTCTATGAGTTCCTGGCCAATTTATAAATGGAAATGCAAATTTAGTCTAGTAAGCCACGTCATTATTTTGATATTTCCGATATTTCCGATTACGTACATGTGCATAAATGTGACCAAAATACGACGAATCTCGCCCTATTAGCAAAAAGAGGACTAAATCCCGTGTTGGTAATAGGCCATTCCTCGTCCAATGCAATAACAACCAATATCGTAACCTCGGTCGTAACCAAAACAAATAGACGGCAACACTGCACACCGACATCGCCTGGCTAATAATTACTTGGTACATCAGAGATACTAAAATAAATACCCGGGACCGATACACGTGAATGTGCTATGCACGATTTTGATATCAGACGAAAATATTTGGATACCGGGGTAGAAAATGATGAATATCTCCCGTAAATGGTTTTGTCTAAAGAAACCAGAGCTGGTTCCTTACACTTGAATATACGTGTTGAACAGATATTATAGTCGTTAGCTAGCGTCTTGAAAAAGAACTGTGCGTCTTGAACTCAAAATCTGACCAAAATTTTGATTTTATATTGCGTTGGTCCTGTATGGACTACAGCGCGCAGGCTATAGCTGCACTCACTACTCCCGTGGAGGCAGTATAAGGTTCGATGGCCATTGACCGCAATGTCGTATACAAGCTTACTCGCACAGCGAGAAATCAATTACCCCGGCTATTGTCAGTAGCCTTAGTCAGGTCACTCGGCTAATAATGCGTCTCATAAGGTCGGAACAAAATGGCTATGCGTGGCTGTGGATTCAACGGCGATTTCTGCCATGAAGATATCGGGGCGATGACACTGTGCGCTGTCTGGATGTTGTATAGAGTGCAATTTTCCAAGCCGTATTTTTGCCAGTTCACTGCGTTGTCTTTTTAAAGACATTTCTTGTTCGCTCTCATGCAGTACCTTTTCCAAAAAAAGCACCCATGTTAAGCTACAATGTTAACCTTCGACCTTTACATTAACATGTCGTAGATAGGCAAACTGAAATGTATATAAGATCTGATTCATCACCATAATACATGTAGCTCAAAATAAATGCGGAAAACAATGAGAATTGGCACTTCATCACCAGGCTTCATCATGTAAAATTGCTCTTTTTTACAGAAACACGTATGGTTTTGATAGGACGTACCGGAGGAGGTAAATCGTCAACAGGTAACATGATACTGGGGAAAAGGAAGGAAGATGAGGAGCGTTTTGATGACAAGACTAGTGGTTCATCTAAGACAAAACAGTGCAATTATATCAAGGAATTGGTTGGAAGGAAAATGATCCAAGTTGTTGATACACCTGGCCTCTTTGACACTGACGGAGAAACCAAAACCACAGATTCGCTGATGGAAATAGCCAAGTGCCTGATTGTTTCGTCTCCAGGACCTCACGCATTTCTGTTAGTTCTAAGCATTGGCCGCTTCACCCCAGAGATAGAAAAGAGTATTCGAAATCTTCGTGAAACATTTGGAGAAGATTTTTTGAGGTAAAATTTAAAAAAAAGTGTTAAAAAGTGTTTATATTTTTAAATGCGCTTTAATAAATACGCACGTGACCCATGGGCACGACATACCAAGACCAGCAAGCGTGACCAAATCCTCATGCATTGACCACTATACAGAAAGGGATTGGAGCTATAGATAAATATCATCAAATTTAAGTATTAATTGAATTGCAAACTTGTTACACATTTTGCAATTACAATATTATCACAAAGTTGAACAAAATAGTTTTGCTGCACAGCAGTCTCACGTTGTGCCGCCTTTGCATTCAAATGTATAGGAAGGCCACTCGCTATATGTAGAAGGTCACTTCGAGACTTACTATAAGTTATAAGTCTATAAGTCTATAAGCTTGGAGGGACGCAGAGTCGATACTGAATTGGTCAATTTGGCACCCCTAAGGGTGGCGCCCGGGGCATGTTGCCCCCCCCCCCCTGCCCCCTAGTTACGCCGCTGAATGAAGGAATCGTTTTTATACCCTCCCTAAGTTCTTTCTTCTCAAAATCTTTTTGTTTTGGCCAAAAATAATCACATTTTCCAAAAATGATGCTTTCAGAAAAAATTGCACTTTTCAACATCCTATACATGTAATGTACAAAAACATTATCAATATCAATGTTTTGATTGGTTTAATGGTGTTTTTGTTTTCTTTAATTTTTATGTATACGATAACTTAGTCAACCATGCAATCATCCTGCATGTACGGGGTTTTTCTAGAAGGTTTTAATATTGAGCCGGTGTTTCAAAAATGGTAAAATCAATTTAGGAGTTACAAAACATTTCTTTGCATAACTTGAATTTAAAACCTGTGAATAGAGGAATAATTTTGCTACCCTACCAAAGATATCCCTTCTCAAAATCATATTTGCTTCGGTCAAAAATAATCATATTCAATATAAACTACGCAAAAAAAGTTTCTTTATGGTTAGGAAATTTACCCACTATTAAAATCTAGCGACCAATTTTGTACGTTTGCTAAATAATCGCATGCGGGAGATTGTCCTGCGCATTTTGACACCTCAATCACTACCCTACGACACTCCTGAGAAAAGATATGAATGTTTAAGTAACACGAGGTCGAAAATGAAAATTGCAAAGAAGCCTATTCAATGGTTTTAGAGCTGATTTACTGATCCAAGACGGTGTCATTATTCCCGCCTTTTCAATTTTAATTTAAAGCATTTTAATTGATGCATGTTAGATAATCCTTTGCTTATTGTGCAGATGAATGATCAAAGACAAAGGTGAGTGGGTACTAAGACATTTACGTTTTGAGAGATGGATTTGGAAAAGGGATTCAAAACAGGTCATGATTACAGCTGCATTCCTGGAAGCAGAAGGAATTGAGACACTTGAGTGGCCCTCCAGAAGCCCTGATCTTAACCCCTTGGAGAACCTTTGGGATCAGCACAAGAGACGAGTCAACAAGAAGATAAAGGCAGATGCAACTCTGGTGGGATTGCGTCGCATCGTTATCAACGAGTGGAATGGGGTTGAGCAAGGTAACATTCGACGCCTTATTAGGAGCATGAGACGCCACGTGGCTGCCGTAAGGGAAGCCAACGGTGGACACACAAAGTATTGAAAGACTGGTAAAGAAACAGATTCATCTCAAGTGAAGTTGGAAGCGGCAGTATGATGCCTGAAATGTGCTCAGCAATTAAACAAAAAATGTTATCTGCATATTTGTTGTGTTTTGTGGTCTTTTATGCTGAAAACTTGAATAGGCCTTTTTGCAATTTTCATTTTTCGACCTCGTGTTACTTAAACATTCATATCTTTTCTCAGGAGTGTCGTAGAATAGTGATTGAGGTGTCAAAATGCGTAGGACAATCACCCGGATGCGATTATTTAGAAAACGTACGAAATTAGTAGCTAGATTTTAATAGTGGGTAAATTTCCTAACCATAAAGAAACTTTTTTTGCGTAGTGTAGTCAATTTGGCACCCCCTAAGGGTGGCGCTCGGGGCATGTTGCCCCCCCCCCCTGCCCCCTAGTTACGCCACTGAATAAAGGAATCGTTTTTATACCCTCCCTAAGTTCTTTCTTCTCAAAATCTTTTTGTTTTGGCCAAAAATAATCACATTGTCCAAAAATGATGCTTTAAAAAAAACTTGCACTTTTCAACATCCCATACATGTAATGTACAAAACATTCTCGATATCAATGTTATGATTGATTTAATTGTTTTGTTTTGCTTCACCTTTTTGTCTCTGATCCCTTAGTCACCCATGCAACCATCATGTAGTGCAAAACAATGATTCATTAAAGCTAATTTTGACATAAATGAGGTTTTCATTGAAGTTTTTAATCAGCAGTTGTATCAAAATGATAAAATCACTAGGAAGGAGAAATTACTTTGGGAGGGTAGCAAAATGATATCTCTAATCACAGCTTTTTGGATTTTTCAAATCAACAAAATGAATGTCAAGCTATGCAAAGAAATGTTTTGTAACTCCTAAATAGATTTTACCATTTCTGCTCAATAAAACCACAATATACGTCAAGTTATGCAAAGAAATGTTTTGTAATTTTAGGGGGGGGGGGGGGTCTTTTGAACACTGTATTTGCGGTCTTTTCCAACAGTGCTCAAGGAAAGGAGGAGGCTCTTTTTAATAACATACGATGCTTTTAATGGATGTTAACTGTAATTTACTAAATATTGGTAAATGGTAAAACACAGAAAAGGTAAAAGGACAGAAATTTGGCGTTATGAATAAAAGAGTTTAGAGGAATTTGAAGGAGACATATTGTTATCATGGTTATGGACATGATGGGTTAGTAAGCGGAAAATGTTGAAGGTCAGGTCAAGGTCATCCGATATGAATTCAGTATAGATTGTCAGATTGTGGATAACAATTTTATGCCAAAATTGTTAAAGGTCATTTGAGGTCGACTAAGTATATATTGTGTTGGATTGTCAGAATGTTCAAAGTGGTGTCAAGCGCATTTGATGTCAACTGAGGATTGATAGTCGGATTTTCATAAAAAGTGGTGCATTTAATCACAATTAGGCCTTAAGCGTCACAACATCAAGGTCATATCAAGGTTAACAGTTACTGATAATAGATAGTATGATTGTCATGAAACTTGGTTGATATGAAATCCCTTTTAAAGCAGCAAACATTCTTAAGGTTGTCTGAATATAGATTGTTGGATTGTTGTAAAACTCGAAGGAAGTGATTTCAATTGACCGTTTGTTACAGACAAGTATGAATTAAATGTATAGACCTATTTAGCACACATTTTTCAATTCAGCTTTAACCATAAAAATTTTAAGTATTTCCAAGTATGTCATTGGTAGTATTTACCAATAAATGCCAATATTTCGCACCCGGTTTATAGTTGTGCCAAACATTCAAATTTACTAACATTCCAAGTACTTGCAATGCAAAATTATGAAACATGATCTTCATCCATGGAGTTGTCTTTTTAAAGACATTTCTTGTTTGTTTTAAATGTAAGATTCTGAGAGATAAACCCCCTAGAGTACCACAAAAAGTCTTGAAAGTGATCCATGTTCTCTAATAAACCTATTTATATGTATTAAGGTTTCATAAAGTATTCCAAAATCTAAACAGTTTTGAAAAATCTATACAAAAATCTGACAAATCCCCGAAATTGAGGAGGGAGGGAGAACAACCGATAAATTACCCGTCATCCTTGATCCTTTACGTCAAAACCTGAATTAGTAACAAACTTGTTTCTTATTTTTACCGCAGTCGTACAATCATCGTATTCACACGAAAAGACGACCTCGACCATGATAAAATAAGTATTGAAGATTGGAAGAAAACCGTTCCGAAATACTTAGCAACACTCATGGAAGAATGCAACCAACGCTACATTGCCATCAGCAATCGTTATGAAGATACTGAAGTGCAGGTAAACGAACTCTTTGCTTTGATTGATGAGCTTGTGAAGAGTAACGGTGGAACATACTATTCATCTGCAAGATATGTAAAAGTGGAAACTGAAATAAGAAAAATGGAAGAGATGCAAAAAGCTGAAATTGAACAGCAACGGCAAGAAGCAATAAAAAGCCACTCCGCGCAAAGATAGCAAAACTCGAGGCAGTCATCGAAGACGGAAACAGATGGAAGAAAGAAAGCAAGAAATATAAAGCCAACAAAATGAAAAATTTAGAAGACGCAGAAGCAAGAAGAGTAGAGGCAGCAGCAGCAAAGAAAAAGAGAGAAGAAGAAGAAGAAGAAGCGGCAGCAGCAGCAGCGAAAGAGAAAATGGAGCTAGAGGAACAAATACAAGCGGAAAATAGAGCGGCTAAAGAAAGAGCAGAGAAGTTAAGTGATGAAAATCGAGCAAGTATGATTAAAACCGGAGCTATAGACGGTTCGATAATTCCGGGTATTGGAACGGCAGTTGGTGCTTTGATTGGTTTGATTGCTGCAAATAGAAAAAATAGGAAAATATAAGCAAATCAATGTTGTTTTTTCGTGCATAAGGCGCATCATGTAAATAAATTGAAAAGACTCTCGCTGAATGGATTACCTATCACACTGTGGCATGGCTGCCGGAAAGAAAGAAAGAAAGAAAGAAAGAAAGAAAGAAAGAAAGAAAGAAAGAAAGAAAGAAAGAAAGAAAGAAAGAAAGAAAGAAAGAAAGAAAGAAAGAAAGAAAGAAAGAAAGAAAGAAAGAAAGAAAGAAAGAAAGAAAGAAAGAAAGAAGCGAGCGATGAACTCCACATTTACAAATTTATTTTGCCCTGACAAAAGCTGGCTACGCCCTTGATATATCGCACGTACGTCACTATGTGAAAGGAAGCATATCAGACTTTCAGTGTTTTTTTTTCTTTATGCCACATCACCCCTCATCTGTGAAACGGAGGGTTTGGGGTTTTCGGCCCAATTCTGAAGCGTATATTTCATTGAGCGATGTAATGCTGACTTGCCGAATGCCATCAAGTCCGATTAACCGCAGCACATAGTGGCGCATGTTGATTGTACGTCAGTTTGTGACGGAAATATAATATTCTTACGGAATTGTTAACATAGGTCAATTTACTAATTAAAGTTATTAATTAATTAAGTATAGTTGAACTTTCTTGTCAGATAGACTTGAAGAACTTGATATTTAACGCCTTTGGGCCAAATTTCATTAAAATGACCAAAATCACAAAACGTCACTACCCAGAAAACACAAAAATGGTTTTAAAACGTTTTAAACATGTTATATTTTAAGTTTTGGTTTAGATAAAAAACGTTTTACTAACATTAAACGTAGGGTAATATAAAGGTTATGGAAACGTTTTAAAATGTTTTGTATTGAAACACACTACAACAATATTTTTAAAATGCTTTTTTTTAAATGTTAATGTAAAATATTTTTGGCAGATGTTTTTGCCAAATATTTTCTCAACACTTGAATAACGTTATGTTAGAAGATTTGCAGTAGGTTATCAACAAATTTTTTTAAATGATATGAAAACGTTTTTATACCCTTTTTTCTGGAAACCTTTTCTAACATTTTGCGAATGATGTTGATAACGTTTGTGCTTGCTGGGTATGTGTTGCGACTGACGGTTGAAATTATTGTAATAATTGAATATATGAATACAAAAGCCACCTAAGTCCATACTTTGGCCAAATTGAGTTAAGCATGGGAAATTGTTGCTATACATAGGCCTGTCATATGCATGAAAGAACAACTCAAATTCATACTCTATGTCTATTGGGCATGTGAAAAATAGCATGTATGAAAGAATCACCAAATACCATGATTTGAGTCTTGTAACACATTGATTGAAATCCAGTATGTATAAAAGTCCACTTGTAACACATTCATTGCTAGAGAATAACTTTTGAACAAAAAATGGGTTTAATAAAGGAAAGTGTGTGGTTTATATTACATGGCAGAATGCTTATCAACATTATACATACCTGTGTGCTTTATTTTGTATTATCTTACGAGTGGTAATCTCATTCTAACATTGTTGTCTTTGTATATGATTCAAAAAAACCAAAATCCAAAGTCCAAAATTTAAAATGAACCCCACGAAGTCCCTGAAATGCTAATCGTCATACCTAATACAGGTTAATCCACTCATTTGCACGTAGAACTTGCCATATTGACCAGGTAAATCTAACTGAAGGAATTAAAATGATACACGGGTTTTTCTCTCAAAATAGCTTCGCATGGACTTAGGTGGCTTTTGTATTCATGTATTCAATTAATTCAGCAATCTGTGATTGTAATTGTATATCTTGCTTGGCTTAAATTGCAAAATAACACTAATACAAATGGAAACCATTGCTTCTCTTTTGGTGTGATTCTTTCGACCTATTCTCTTAACATATAACTTTATGCTCATATAAAGCAATATAACCCCCATTGATATACAAAAATCGTTAAAATTAAGGTACTTTCCCGTAAAACCAAGGAGAACGTAACCCACTCGGGGACAATATTGTTCAAGGTTGCGCCGTCTCTGTTGATTTCGGCAGGACCTCTTTTGTGAATCCAGTTAGCTTACCTGATGAAGCGAGCAAGTCGACGCCCCCTCTGGATGTAGCTGTGTTAGCACCAGCAAATAGTTTTTTTTGTTAGATTCCTAATTATAAATATCTACCAACCTGATGAATCTATTCATATACTTCATAGAGCTTTCTGTCATCTGATTGGTTATCTCAAGGACAATATTGTTCAAGGTTGCGCCGCAGGCTTACAAAGAAACAATAGCAATCAAGCTTAAACTTTAAATTAGCACCCGATAGAGGGCAGGGCCTGAAGAATGAGGGAAATTATGGGAGTAAATATTTAACGGAATAAACTGCATAATCATATTATTTAGATTTATTCCGTTAAAAATCTTATTTTAACTTATCAAATTACTAGTTTTTATAAGGAGAAATTACTTTGGGAGGGTAGCAAAATGATATCTCTAATCACAGCTTTTTGGATTTTTCAAATCAACAAAATGAATGTCAAGCTATGCAAAGAAATGTTTTGTAACTCCTAAATAGATTTTACCATTTCTGCTCAATAAAACCACAATATACGTCAAGTTATGCAAAGAAATGTTTTGTAATTTTAGGGGGGGGGGGGGTCTTTTGAACACTGTATTTGCGGTCTTTTCCAACAGTGCTCGAGGAAAGGAGGAGGCTCTTTTTAATAACATACGATGCTTTTAATGGATGTTAACTGTAATTTACTAAATATTGGTAAATGGTAAAACACAGAAAAGGTAAAAGGACAGAAATTTGGCGTTATGAATAAAAGAGTTTAGAGGAATTTGAAGGAGACATATTGTTATCATGGTTATGGACATGATGGGTTAGTAAGCGGAAAATGTTGAAGGTCAGGTCAAGGTCATCCGATATGAATTCAGTATAGATTGTCAGATTGTGGATAACAATTTTATGCCAAAATTGTTAAAGGTCATTTGAGGTCGACTAAGTATATATTGTGTTGGATTGTCAGAATGTTCAAAGTGGTGTCAAGCGCATTTGATGTCAACTGAGGATTGATAGTCGGATTTTCATAAAAAGTGGTGCATTTAATCACAATTAGGCCTTAAGCGTCACAACATCAAGGTCATATCAAGGTTAACAGTTACTGATAATAGATAGTATGATTGTCATGAAACTTGGTTGATATGAAATCCCTTTTAAAGCAGCAAACATTCTTAAGGTTGTCTGAATATAGATTGTTGGATTGTTGTAAAACTCGAAGGAAGTGATTTCAATTGACCGTTTGTTACAGACAAGTATGAATTAAATGTATAGACCTATTTAGCACACATTTTCAATTCAGCTTTAACCATAAAAATTTTAAGTATTTCCAAGTATGTCATTGGTAGTATTTACCAATAAATGCCAATATTTCGCACCCGGTTTATAGTTGTGCCAAACATTCAAATTTACTAACATTCCAAGTACTTGCAATGCAAAATTATGAAACATGATCTTCATCCATGGAGTTGTCTTTTTAAAGACATTTCTTGTTTGTTTTAAATGTAAGATTCTGAGAGATAAACCCCCTAGAGTACCACAAAAAGTCTTGAAAGTGATCCATGTTCTCTAATAAACCTATTTATATGTATTAAGGTTTCATAAAGTATTCCAAAATCTAAACAGTTTTGAAAAATCTATACAAAAATCTGACAAATCCCCGAAATTGAGGAGGAGGAGGAGAACAAACCGATAAATTACCCGTCATCCTTGATCCTTTACGTCAAAACCTGAATTAGTAACAAACTTGTTTCTTATTTTTACCGCAGTCGTACAATCATCGTATTCACACGAAAAGACGACCTCGACCATGATAAAATAAGTATTGAAGATTGGAAGAAAACCGTTCCGAAATACTTAGCAACACTCATGGAAGAATGCAACCAACGCTACATTGCCATCAGCAATCGTTATGAAGATACTGAAGTGCAGGTAAACGAACTCTTTGCTTTGATTGATGAGCTTGTGAAGAGTAACGGTGGAACATACTATTCATCTGCAAGATATGTAAAAGTGGAAACTGAAATAAGAAAAATGGAAGAGATGCAAAAAGCTGAAATTGAACAGCAACGGCAAGAAGCAATAAAGCCACTCCGCGCAAAGATAGCAAAACTCGAGGCAGTCATCGAAGACGGAAACAGATGGAAGAAAGAAAGCAAGAAATATAAAGCCAACAAAATGAAAAATTTAGAAGACGCAGAAGCAAGAAGAGTAGAGGCAGCAGCAGCAAAGAAAAAGAGAGAAGAAGAAGAAGAAGAAGCGGCAGCAGCAGCAGCGAAAGAGAAAATGGAGCTAGAGGAACAAATACAAGCGGAAAATAGAGCGGCTAAAGAAAGAGCAGAGAAGTTAAGGGATGAAAATCGAGCAAGTATGATTAAAACCGGAGCTATAGTCGGTTCGATAATTCCGGGTATTGGAACGGCAGTTGGTGCTTTGATTGGTTTGATTGCTGCAAATAGAAAAATAGGAAAATATAAGCAAATCAATGTTGTTTTTTCGTGCATAAGGCGCATCATGTAAATAAATTGAAAAGACTCTCGCTGAATGGATTACCTATCACACTGTGGCATGGCTGCCGGAAAGAAAGAAAGAAAGAAAGAAAGAAAGAAAGAAAGAAAGAAAGAAAGAAAGAAAGAAAGAAAGAAAGAAAGAAAGAAAGAAAGAAAGAAAGAAAGAAAGAAAGAAAGAAAGAAAGAAAGAAAGAAAGAAAGAAAGAAAGAAAGAAAGAAAGAAGCGAGCGATGAACTCCACATTTACAAATTTATTTTGCCCTGACAAAAGCTGGCTACGCCCTTGATATATCGCACGTACGTCACTATGTGAAAGGAAGCATATCAGACTTTCAGTGTTTTTTTTACCTTATGCCACATCACCCCTCATATGTGAAACGGAGGGTTTGGGGTTTTCGGCCCAATTCTGAAGCGTATATTTCATTGAGCGATGTAATGCTGACTTGCCGAATGCCATCAAGTCCGATTAACCGCAGCACATAGTGGCGCATGTTGATTGTACGTCAGTTTGTGACGGAAATATAATATTCTTACGGAATTGTTAACATAGGTCAATTTACTAATTAAAGTTATTAATTAATTAAGTATAGTTGAACTTTCTTGTCAGATAGACTTGAAGAACTTGATATTTAACGCCTTTGGGCCAAATTTCATTAAAATGACCAAAATCACAAAACGTCACTACCCAGAAAACACAAAAATGGTTTTAAAACGTTTTAAACATGTTATATTTTAAGTTTTGGTTTAGATAAAAACGTTTTACTAACATTAAACGTAGGGTAATATAAAGGTTATGGAAACGTTTTAAAATGTTTTGTATTGAAACACACTACAACAATATTTTTAAAATGTTTTTTTTTAAATGTTAATGTAAAATATTTTTGGCAAATGTTTTTTGCCAAATATTTTCTCAACACTTGAATAACGTTATGTTAGAAGATTTGCAGTAGGTTATCAACAAATTTTTTTAAATGATATGAAAACGTTTTTATACCCTTTTTTCTGGAAACCTTTTCTAACATTTTGCGAATGATGTTGATAACGTTTGTGCTTGCTGGGTATGTGTTGCGACTGACGGTTGAAATTATTGTAATAATTGAATATATGAATACAAAAGCCACCTAAGTCCATACTTTGGCCAAATTGAGTTAAGCATGGGAAATTGTTGCTATACATAGGCCTGTCATATGCATGAAAGAACAACTCAAATTCATACTCTATGTCTATTGGGCATGTGAAAAATAGCATGTATGAAAGAATCACCCAATTCCATGATTTGAGTCTTGTAACACATTGATTGAAATCCAGTATGTATAAAAGTCCACTTGTAACACATTCATTGCTAGAGAATAACTTTTGAACAAAAAATGGGTTTAATAAAGGAAAGTGTGTGGTTTATATTACATGGCAGAATGCTTATCAACATTATACATACCTGTGTGCTTTATTTTGTATTATCTTACGAGTGGTAATCTCATTCTAACATTGTTGTCTTTGTATATGATTCAAAAACCAAAATCCAAAGTCCAAAATTTAAAATGAACCCCACGAAGTCCCTGAAATGCTAATCGTCATACCTAATACAGGTTAATCCACTCATTTGCACGTAGAACTTGCCATATTGACCAGGTAAATCTAACTGAAGGAATTAAAATGATACACGGGTTTTTCTCTCAAAATAGCTTCGCATGGACTTAGGTGGCTTTTGTATTCATGTATTCAATTAATTCAGCAATCTGTGATTGTAATTGTATATCTTGCTTGGCTTAAATTGCAAAATAACACTAATACAAATGGAAACCATTGCTTCTCTTTTGGTGTGATTCTTTCGACCTATTCTCTTAACATATAACTTTATGCTCATATAAAGCAATATAACCCCCATTGATATACAAAAATCGTTAAAAATTAAGGTACTTTCCCGTAAAACCAAGGAGAACGTAACCCACTCGGGGACAATATTGTTCAAGGTTGCGCCGTCTCTGTTGATTTCGGCAGGACCTCTTTTGTGAATCCAGTTAGCTTACCTGATGAAGCGAGCAAGTCGACGCCCCTCTGGATGTAGCTGTGTTAGCACCAGCAAATAGTTTTTTGTTAGATTCCTAATTATAAATATCTACCAACCTGATGAATCTATTCATATACTTCATAGAGCTTTCTGTCATCTGATTGGTTATCTCAAGGACAATATTGTTCAAGGTTGCGCCGCAGGCTTACAAAGAAACAATAGCAATCAAGCTTAAACTTTAAATTAGCACCCGATAGAGGGCAGGGCCTGAAGAATGAGGGAAATTATGGGTAAATATTTAACGGAATAAACTGCATAATCATATTATTTAGATTTATTCCGTTAAAAATCTTATTTTAACTTATCAAATTACTAGTTTTTATAAGGAGAAATTACTTTGGGAGGGTAGCAAAATGATATCTCTAATCACAGCTTTTTGGATTTTTCAAATCAACAAAATGAATGTCAAGCTATGCAAAGAAATGTTTTGTAACTCCTAAATAGATTTTACCATTTCTGCTCAATAAAACCACAATATACGTCAAGTTATGCAAAGAAATGTTTTGTAATTTTAGGGGGGTCTTTTGAACACTGTATTTGCGGTCTTTTCCAACAGTGCTCGAGGAAAGGAGGAGGCTCTTTTTAATAACATACGATGCTTTTAATGGATGTTAACTGTAATTTACTAAATATTGGTAAATGGTAAAACACAGAAAAGGTAAAAGGACAGAAATTTGGCGTTATGAATAAAAGAGTTTAGAGGAATTTGAAGGAGACATATTGTTATCATGGTTATGGACATGATGGGTTAGTAAGCGGAAAATGTTGAAGGTCAGGTCAAGGTCATCCGATATGAATTCAGTATAGATTGTCAGATTGTGGATAACAATTTTATGCCAAAATTGTTAAAGGTCATTTGAGGTCGACTAAGTATATATTGTGTTGGATTGTCAGAATGTTCAAAGTGGTGTCAAGCGCATTTGATGTCAACTGAGGATTGATAGTCGGATTTTCATAAAAAGTGGTGCATTTAATCACAATTAGGCCTTAAGCGTCACAACATCAAGGTCATATCAAGGTTAACAGTTACTGATAATAGATAGTATGATTGTCATGAAACTTGGTTGATATGAAATCCCTTTAAAGCAGCAAACATTCTTAAGGTTGTCTGAATATAGATTGTTGGATTGTTGTAAAACTCGAAGGAAGTGATTTCAATTGACCGTTTGTTACAGACAAGTATGAATTAAATGTATAGACCTATTTAGCACACATTTTTCAATTCAGCTTTAACCATAAAAATTTTAAGTATTTCCAAGTATGTCATTGGTAGTATTTACCAATAAATGCCAATATTTCGCACCCGGTTTATAGTTGTGCCAAACATTCAAATTTACTAACATTCCAAGTACTTGCAATGCAAAATTATGAAACATGATCTTCATCCATGGAGTTGTCTTTTTAAAGACATTTCTTGTTTGTTTTAAATGTAAGATTCTGAGAGATAAACCCCCTAGAGTACCACAAAAAGTCTTGAAAGTGATCCATGTTCTCTAATAAACCTATTTATATGTATTAAGGTTTCATAAAGTATTCCAAAATCTAAACAGTTTTGAAAAATCTATACAAAAATCTGACAAATCCCCGAAATTGAGGAGGGAGGGAGAACAACCGATAAATTACCCGTCATCCTTGATCCTTTACGTCAAAACCTGAATTAGTAACAAACTTGTTTCTTATTTTTACCGCAGTCGTACAATCATCGTATTCACACGAAAAGACGACCTCGACCATGATAAAATAAGTATTGAAGATTGGAAGAAAACCGTTCCGAAATACTTAGCAACACTCATGGAAGAATGCAACCAACGCTACATTGCCATCAGCAATCGTTATGAAGATACTGAAGTGCAGGTAAACGAACTCTTTGCTTTGATTGATGAGCTTGTGAAGAGTAACGGTGGAACATACTATTCATCTGCAAGATATGTAAAAGTGGAAACTGAAATAAGAAAAATGGAAGAGATGCAAAAAGCTGAAATTGAACAGCAACGGCAAGAAGCAATAAAGCCACTCCGCGCAAAGATAGCAAAACTCGAGGCAGTCATCGAAGACGGAAACAGATGGAAGAAAGAAAGCAAGAAATATAAAGCCAACAAAATGAAAAATTTAGAAGACGCAGAAGCAAGAAGAGTAGAGGCAGCAGCAGCAAAGAAAAAGAGAGAAGAAGAAGAAGAAGAAGCGGCAGCAGCAGCAGCGAAAGAGAAAATGGAGCTAGAGGAACAAATACAAGCGGAAAATAGAGCGGCTAAAGAAAGAGCAGAGAAGTTAAGGGATGAAAATCGAGCAAGTATGATTAAAACCGGAGCTATAGTCGGTTCGATAATTCCGGGTATTGGAACGGCAGTTGGTGCTTTGATTGGTTTGATTGCTGCAAATAGAAAAAATAGGAAAATATAAGCAAATCAATGTTGTTTTTTCGTGCATAAGGCGCATCATGTAAATAAATTGAAAAGACTCTCGCTGAATGGATTACCTATCACACTGTGGCATGGCTGCCGGAAAGAAAGAAAGAAAGAAAGAAAGAAAGAAAGAAAGAAAGAAAGAAAGAAAGAAAGAAAGAAAGAAAGAAAGAAAGAAAGAAAGAAAGAAAGAAAGAAAGAAAGAAAGAAAGAAAGAAAGAAAGAAAGAAAGAAAGAAAGAAAGAAAGAAGCGAGCGATGAACTCCACATTTACAAATTTATTTTGCCCTGACAAAAGCTGGCTACGCCCTTGATATATCGCACGTACGTCACTATGTGAAAGGAAGCATATCAGACTTTCAGTGTTTTTTTTACCTTATGCCACATCACCCCTCATATGTGAAACGGAGGGTTTGGGGTTTTCGGCCCAATTCTGAAGCGTATATTTCATTGAGCGATGTAATGCTGACTTGCCGAATGCCATCAAGTCCGATTAACCGCAGCACATAGTGGCGCATGTTGATTGTACGTCAGTTTGTGACGGAAATATAATATTCTTACGGAATTGTTAACATAGGTCAATTTACTAATTAAAGTTATTAATTAATTAAGTATAGTTGAACTTTCTTGTCAGATAGACTTGAAGAACTTGATATTTAACGCCTTTGGGCCAAATTTCATTAAAATGACCAAAATCACAAAACGTCACTACCCAGAAAACACACAAAAAATGGTTTTAAAACGTTTTAAACATGTTATATTTTAAGTTTTGGTTTAGATAAAAACGTTTTACTAACATTAAACGTAGGGTAATATAAAGGTTATGGAAACGTTTTAAAATGTTTTGTATTGAAACACACTACAACAATATTTTTAAAATGTTTTTTTTTAAATGTTAATGTAAAATATTTTTGGCAAATGTTTTTTGCCAAATATTTTCTCAACACTTGAATAACGTTATGTTAGAAGATTTGCAGTAGGTTATCAACAAATTTTTTTAAATGATATGAAAACGTTTTTATACCCTTTTTTCTGGAAACCTTTTCTAACATTTTGCGAATGATGTTGATAACGTTTGTGCTTGCTGGGTATGTGTTGCGACTGACGGTTGAAATTATTGTAATAATTGAATATATGAATACAAAAGCCACCTAAGTCCATACTTTGGCCAAATTGAGTTAAGCATGGGAAATTGTTGCTATACATAGGCCTGTCATATGCATGAAAGAACAACTCAAATTCATACTCTATGTCTATTGGGCATGTGAAAAATAGCATGTATGAAAGAATCACCCAATTCCATGATTTGAGTCTTGTAACACATTGATTGAAATCCAGTATGTATAAAAGTCCACTTGTAACACATTCATTGCTAGAGAATAACTTTTGAACAAAAAATGGGTTTAATAAAGGAAAGTGTGTGGTTTATATTACATGGCAGAATGCTTATCAACATTATACATACCTGTGTGCTTTATTTTGTATTATCTTACGAGTGGTAATCTCATTCTAACATTGTTGTCTTTGTATATGATTCAAAAAACCAAAATCCAAAGTCCAAAATTTAAAATGAACCCCACGAAGTCCCTGAAATGCTAATCGTCATACCTAATACAGGTTAATCCACTTATTTGCACGTAGAACTTGCCATATTGACCAGGTAAATCTAACTGAAGGAATTAAAATGATACACGGGTTTTTCTCTCAAAATAGCTTCGCATGGACTTAGGTGGCTTTTGTATTCATGTATTCAATTAATTCAGCAATCTGTGATTGTAATTGTATATCTTGCTTGGCTTAAATTGCAAAATAACACTAATACAAATGGAAACCATTGCTTCTCTTTTGGTGTGATTCTTTCGACCTATTCTCTTAACATATAACTTTATGCTCATATAAAGCAATATAACCCCCATTGATATACAAAAATCGTTAAAAATTAAGGTACTTTCCCGTAAAACCAAGGAGAACGTAACCCACTCGGGGACAATATTGTTCAAGGTTGCGCCGTCTCTGTTGATTTCGGCAGGACCTCTTTGTGAATCCAGTTAGCTTACCTGATGAAGCGAGCAAGTCGACGCCCCTCTGGATGTAGCTGTGTTAGCACCAGCAAATAGTTTTTTTGTTAGATTCCTAATTATAAATATCTACCAACCTGATGAATCTATTCATATACTTCATAGAGCTTTCTGTCATCTGATTGGTTATCTCAAGGACAATATTGTTCAAGGTTGCGCCGCAGGCTTACAAAGAAACAATAGCAATCAAGCTTAAACTTTAAATTAGCACCCGATAGAGGGCAGGGCCTGAAGAATGAGGGAAATTATGGGTAAATATTTAACGGAATAAACTGCATAATCATATTATTTAGATTTATTCCGTTAAAAATCTTATTTTAACTTATCAAATTACTAGTTTTTATATTCTATGGTGTCAAATATTTTATTCTGGAGTACAAGAGTATACTCTCACATGATACTTAATATGTGATCCTAATACAGTATCTCATATTAGTTTTCATGTTCTCCTACCCACTATGGGTGGTGTCATTATAATTTTTGTTATCATCAAATATGCTCTATTTGCTTGTAGACGATGTTTTACGGTAGGTTACATATAGGGATACTCAACTCTGTTTAGCCAACAAATTCGTGTTGCGTTCCGATTTCTAAAAAAATCAGATTGCCGTGATGAAAATGTCTTTTTTCAATTTATCAATAGAGGATAGGATGAAGCAATGACTTTCAAAGTGACAACAAGTTACTGCCTCCGCCGAAAAGAAATACAACAGCTCTGTCGTTGTGTGTGTGTGTATTTCAGATAGACTGGTTCTATTTTTGAAATATGTGCTTATTTAAGCGTTAAGCGGCGACCTAATTATTTAATTTAATTCGGGTATGCTGAATTCAAATATTTTGTCTGCAAATTTGAACCCCATCACCCTGAAAAAAGGAACCCCAATTCCGAACAGGATCATTCAGGGGGCAAAAATAAAACATGCTTCAGATTCACTGAAAGGTAAAAATGTAACATATGTGCGCGTTGGACATAATTGTTAATTTGTTACCAACATTGCCCTTATGAACTCTCACCCTCCTGTTTGAACTCAGGACCTAATAACTTTCCTTATGGAGTTTGTGATAGGCCCATTGCCACAAATCACCGTGGCCTCGAGTGCGACGATTGCCAATTTTGGCCACAGCACATCAAAACAGTATGAGGAACTGCTAAAAGAGGTTACTATGGTGATTGCAAGTGATCTCACTGAAACACTCCGAAAATGACAAGAGAAGCTGGCCGAAAGGAATATATATATATACATCGCAAAGTTAAGTCAATTTTTGTAATGGTATTTCGATAATAGTTGGGCAACTTGCTCCTCCCCATGGTCAATTCAATATTATATTATTTCTGATCATGTAGTTATGTACAGCCCTTTATAATACTCGTAATTTAGGGACCGTTCACAAACACTTGTTAGGGGGTCCTGATGCAAAAAAAAGGGGGGCTGCCATTTTTGACCCTCCTAAGGGGGCCTTGAAAAAATGACTACAAATTTTCATGGGAAAATTGAGTTTATATGCTTTTCTATGGGGTTGACCCATAATTTTCATGTCAAAAAGGGCGGGGGGGCTGAAATTTTGAGATCTCAAAAGGGGGGGCCGAAAAATTCTGGCGATGATTTTTTTTGCATCAGGGCCCCTAACAAGTGTTTGTGAACGGTCCCTTATTATTTCTTATACCAATAAATTGTTTTCCCTTTCATTGAAATTACTTTCATGGATCTTATACGAAAAAGTTTATATTATTGCCGCAGTTGTTTGATGGCATGTAAAACAACGTCATTTTTTAAGAAAAAATGATGGCGCTATTTATCTAGAATCGTGTTTTCATCATTACAAGGTGTAGACACTGGTATGAGTGGCATTAAACATCAGAAAAAGAGTAACAAGTAGCAAGGCAAATTTCAAAAATCTTTTTATCGTGAAATATAAGGAATAACATATATCATTTTAAATTTAAAAGAAATGTAAATAGCGCTCTCAATTTAAACATACATACAGTTTCAGGAAAAATTACCATAAAAAACAGAAAAAGATGAACAAGTTGATTTTTCCAGAATAGTTCAGATAACGTTTTGCTGGAAATTTACGTAAAATTAAATTATATTTTGTAACAGTGCAGTCAAACGTGTACTCTTTTGCATTACCGATCGACGGATCGATATATTGGTGATAGTCAAAACTAATATTTTGTGTGATTTTTTAAAATATATATCTGATGGAGAGATGTTTTTTAATGAAAATTTTGCTGTAAGAGATACACTTCGTATTACTAAACTCTCCTTACATGGATTTTTATTTGATCACCAGATCGGTCAAAGGTCCTGATCAAACACTAGATTAACATGATACTGTATTGTTTACATGTATTAACTCATTTTGCTTAGATGATCTATAATAGTTTGGTGTTCCATTATATCGAATAAATGGTGAGAATTATAATGTCAGCAGCCTTTAACATAAGAACCATAATAAAATTCACGTTGGATATAAACGCTTGCCGGCTCTCCTGTCAGTATTTGTATGTAAACGCAATCATAGTAAGCAGTGCCAGCTATGTTTTTTGATTGGAAGGGGTACAGGGCGTTAGTCCGACACGTCGCTAGTCCGACACTCCGCTAGTCCGACACGCCGCTCGTCCGAATCTAAAATACACTCTGCCAGTCCGACACGCCGCGCTATGGTTTTCAGTTTCGGACTAGCGCAGTGTCGGACTGAAGAAATGTTTTCCAGATTCGGACTAGCGCATTGTGTTTCGGATTCGGACTAGCGGCGGGTCGGACTGAAATAGTGTTTTCAGATTCGGATTAGCGGCGTTGCGGACTGTTGCCGTGGTTTTCATTTTCGGACTACCGCATGCTTTTTTCGGACTAGCGCAGTGTTTTCCATTTTCGGACCGACGCACCCCAAGTACAGGGAATTTGTGTAATCGGACCAACGGCGCACAGTGACATCGCCCCGATATTTTCATAGTAGAAATCGCCATGGTAGGTTGAATCCACAGCCACCTATGACCATTTTATTCGGACCTTATGAGATGCATATTATTAGCGAAGTGACTTGACTAAGGCTACTGTATATACGGGGTAATTGATTTCTCGCTCTGTGAGCAAGCTTGTATACGACATTGCTGTCAATGGTTATACGCTCTCCACTTGAGTGAGTGCCGCTATAGCCTGCTGTGCGCTGTAGTCCATATAGGACCAACGCAATATAAAATTGAGAGTTTTGGTCAAATTTTGACTTCAAAGCGCACGGCCAATTTTCAAAGCGCACGCTAACGACTATAATATCTGTTTAACACGTATTTTCAAGTGTATGAGACCACATCTGGTTTCTTGAGAAAAATTCATTTACGGGAGATATTCATCATTTTGTAACCCAGTATCCGAAGATTTTCGTCTGATATCAAAATCGTGCATAGCAATTCACGTGTATGGATCCCGTGTATTCATTTTAATGTCTCTGCTGCACCAAATAATTATTAGCCAGGCGATATCGGTGTGCGGCGTGTCGGACTAGAGTGGTGTCGGACTAACGGCGTGTCGGACTGAGCGGTGCACCCCATGTGGGTGTCCTGATTGCTTCTGAAACGCAGGATAGGAAAGCGTGACACATTCTACGCTAAGTATTACGAGTATGAATCTTTATGCCCTGTCGAGCGCGCAGTGAATACGCGTATGCGCTCTGTATTGATAAATTTGAAGAAAAAAAAAGTGTGGAAAAAACAAGCCCTTCTGTAAAACCAAGGAAATGCGCAGTGTTTGGTGTACTATTGCGCGAACGTGGTAAACGTACGTGCTGTTTGTTTTCATCTAAGACCCAATATGACCCACAATAAAAAGTTTTACTGCGTTTTGGGTGCAATTTAATCAGGGCACATTGCGTTTAATGGACTCTCACGTGACACGTTTGGGCAAATAACAGTGCGTGATTTTGAATAATTGTCTGTGAATGTAATATAAATAATAAACTCAAGTAAATGAGACGGATGCCAAATCCAATCACCTCTTTCATGTCCAATACTTTTTTGCCGGAATAAATTGGGGATAACGTGTATTTTTAATGAATTTATGTTTATTTCAAATTTTATTTGCATCAAATTTTTTATCTAACTCATGAACTTGGGTAACACATTTGCATTATAGTCTAGGGGTATTTGTGCGGTGACATTTATTGGTAAATATGATGTTTTGAATGGATCTATGACAGGTGTGGATATATTACTACAGGTTGGCAGTTGTGATCCGACATTCCACAAATATGGAAGAAGTCTTGGGAGCCGAGACAGGTATGCCACATTTTGTTATTCAACATGACCACTTGATGAAGCAATTTATCTTTTCAGTCGATTGACTTTTTCGGTAAATACCATATGCCTTTGCGAGTACACCTGAGATGTCGTCATTTGACGTCACGCCGATCAGCGCCGGTGCGCTCAATGTTTATCGAACATCGTTACTGCGTCAAATGATGACATCTCAGGTGTACTCGCAAAGGCTTATGGGATTTACCGAAAAGGTCAATTGTATATTTAGCCGAACAAAAAATCATGGACATTTACATGACGCGTTTGGATAAACTATTATTTTTGAAATCATCCCCTATATGAGCCTTGATAAACATAATCTTATTGTATTAGGACAATTTATACTTATATTTGTTTTTTCCAATTGCTACTTTAAATAATTAGTGAATCATTAGATCCCAAGGAGGTACCGGGCTGATACAAGCAATCAAGGGCGTAGCCGGGGGCAACGCCGCACAGAAAATTTGAGGGATAAAAAGGGGACGACAAAGAGTAAAATGTCCTTAAAATGACTAAAAATGGGACAACAAATTGGCAAATGAGGACAAAGATTTAGCTTTCCCCCCTCCCCCACACTGACATCCTGGCTACGCTACTGCAAGCAAGGGAATTGGCATGTGCATTCCTTATTGGTCACCTATTAGGAAATACGTTATTAACCAACGTTAGTCCTTTGTGCAATTCCGATCTCAAAGTTTATATAAAGGCCAAATTCAAAGTTGCGTAATTTAAAAAAAAAGGTCGAAAGTCTGCACTTGGGCTCCACACGGGTCAAAACAGACACATTTCTCCGATTTTGATGATAATGGTGTCAAAACATGGGACTTGTTATAATAATTTAAATGAAGAATAATTTGCAATATTATGTTTCGTTACCTATTTAGCACAGTAAGACGGGTCAATATCCATTCAATACATTTGATGTGTTTCTTTGGTTGTGCAAACTGTTCATTTTTGGATTGCTATTACAAAGCAGTAATCTGCTACCATTAAAAAAAATCAAAATCAGAGGAAATTGTCTGTTTTTACCCATGTAGTGCCCAAAATTTGACCTTTTTGCTCATAACTCCAGAACGTTGTTGCAGAAATGCGATATTTACTGAATACTTACGACCAGAGAATGATTTTGAATTGTTAGCATAATTTTGACCCCTATATAATTTGGCTGAATTGTGTGAGTAATACTGGTATTATCTCTTAGTCAAAAAGGTCATGCAAAATGGGGGTTTTATGCGAAGCCCACCAGATGGGAAAGTGAAAATTTACGAGTGTGAAGGAGTACCACTTTCTGAGCATTTCATGAAGCCAAGTACTATGGAAGCTCTGAAGACGTGGCAAGCAAGGCAGGAGGATGTCTTCGTTGTAACATACCCCAAAGCAGGTACAGTGTACTTATACATGCATACATACATACACACATTCTAGAAAGAGAGCAAACCGTGACAATAATCATCTAACCATTCAATCAATCAATCAATCAATCAATCAATCAATCAATCAATCAATCAATCAATCAATCAATCAATCAATCAATCAATCAACTTTGTTCCCGTAATCCAAATTCACTCTGACTGCAATCATACAAGTCATGGCGGAGACGTCGAAATGCCAATCAGGACCATTCTCGGAAGTGGGGGGTGTTCCGAATCGGTCTGGTGCTAATGCGTCTGCAGCACACGAGTGCATTATTTTATGCAACCCCAAGTAATGAGTGTCACCATACAAGTGTTACAAGTGTTGGAAATGCAAGCAAATGATTATAAATGAATCAATCAATCTAGTATGGTCGTTGAAGATAAAAAACAGGTACTACCCGGAAAAAATTGTTAACAAGCTGATTTTTGCACCAGATAAGTAGAATGCAATATAGAATAACATATCCAAAATCCGCAAAAATCCGCCATGGGGAATTTGTTTTATCCAAGATGGCCGCCAAAATGCCCACCAAAACATATAATTTGCTGTATCTCAGCTTCTGAAGCAGATATGATGATGCTTTTAGTGTCTTTGAATAGGTGTAAGAGGTCAGAGAATTCATATGTGAACATATTTAGAACACTGATGTCTTTATTTACACTAAAATCCAAGATGGCCACCAAAATGGCCGCCATACCATATAATTAGCTGTATCTCAGCTTCTGAAGCAGATATGATGATGATTATAGTGATTTTGAATAGGTTTTGGAGGTCATGTGATTCAAAAATGCAATTATCTATAACACTGATGACTTCATTCACACAGCAATCGACGATGGTTGCCAAAATGGCCGCTACCACATGATATAATTGGCTATATATTTGCTTCTGAAGCATACATGAAAATGACTTGCTGTGTCTTTGTATAGGTTTTAGGGACAAAAGATTCAATTTATTACATAACGCACTGAAGTCTTCCCTCACACTCGAATCCAAGATGGAAAACTAAAATGAATATAATATACATAATTAGCTCTCGCTACATAGCTACTGAAAATGCTTTTAATCTATCGTAGAATATATAGGTTCTTGGGGCATAGGTTTTAGGGATCACAGATTATAATTTTGCTATTACTTTTCACACTGCAAGTAATAATCTCCTCAGTATTTCAGCAAATTTTAAGACAGTTAAGTCCATTTTTGCTTTAGCATCCGTTACTTCCACAAGGATTCCTGGAGGATAGTTTACACTTGTATCAAATAAACTGAAGCAAGCTTTGAGGTGCTGAATCCAAACTAATCTGTCATGACTGGTGTACATGTACTCATGGACTGATGCAGAGAGTTTCCAAGTGAACCCTATTGCTCTTAATCATCAAAGTCATTGGTTGTGAGCTTGTAGCCGAGGGAAACCCAAAGTACTGCTCACCCGCTTGCAAATGATTCTGCAGGCTGTGCAAATATGCCGCTCTTTCAGCAGGTAGAAGCTTCTGTGTATTAAGAGATGTCTTGTTTGAGGATACCACAGTGATGAATTTGGCGAAGAGTAGACCGTTTAGAGAATCTCCTTACTTGCCATCATCCCGGGCCACCATATAAGATAACAAACATTCTGATGCCGGATTCACCAATTTGTTGAACTTGTTCTACTGTCTCCTCAGGATTACTCATAACCACAGGCAACTGCTGTAATTCCGGTGACTGTTTTTCTTCAACAGATTAGTTTTCATGTTTTCACGTTTTAATGTAGCAGAAGTGGTGTCACAACAACCACTCGATGCACGGATGAACAGAAGATGGGATGTCACTACTTCACCAGGTCTTTAACTTTCTATACCACCAACCCTTTCTTCTGTGACATATTTGATTATCACCTTTAATCCTGCCATCCCGGGTGATGCAGCTTGTGCCTTGTTCAAACTTTCCAACTGCATCCGTGAGTTACAAGCTTGGCTCACCAGTAACAGGCTTAAGCTCAATATGGCCAAGACTGAGTTTTTTGCTGCCTCTTCTGATTATCACTACATTAATCTCAAACATCTCACCCTCTATTTGGATGGGTTGGAGATCTCTGTATCTTTACCCATAAATAATTTAGGGGTCATTTTTGACCATGACATGAAGATGTCCAGTTATGTTGCGCATTTGTCCAAAACTTTGAACTGGTAGATTGGCAATATTTGGAGGATTAGGCGTTTCCTCAGTTTTGATGCGTGTACCAATGCGGTTAGGACTCTCGTCCTGTCCAAGATTGATTACTGCTCCTCCTTGCTCAATGGCATTTCCCAGAAAAACCTCACCCACCTGCAGCTTCTCCAGAATAAGTGCGCCAGACTCATTTTCAGAGAGCCAAAATATACTCATACCTCTCCTTTGCTTCATAGTCTGCACTGGCTTCCAGTTGCTAAATGTGTCCAGTTCCGCACTCTCGTCCATGTTTATAAGGTCCTAGATTCATCTACACCTGCCTGTCATCCATACTTCACACTTGTCATTCTGGGTACTCATTGCGCTCTACTGCTGCCACTTGGCTTTCCATTCCGAGATCCCACAAGTTGGCTGGTGACAGAGCATTTTCCATCATTGCCCCTGTTTTATGGAATGACTTGCCTTTCCACATTCGTGACTCTGCAAATGTCTAAACCTTCAAAACGAACCTGAAAACTCACCTATTCACCTAATGTTTCCTCCCTCTTGCATTTTTCCTTTTCCATAGCTTTGTTTCCTCATTTAAAAAGCACTCTCTAAGTCTGTGTATTATTATATTATTATCATTATTATTATTCCTCTGAATGGAAGTAGATACCGGCCATATTCTGGTTCCAGTGGTAATAAATCAAAAGGACAAGTATAAAACCTGTGTCATCTGCTACCTCTGTTACTTCTCTTCCTTAAGGCAAATTGAAGGGTACATGCCACTATCAAGGTGTCTACATATCCAGCACTATCATTGTGCACGATCTGAACATTGGCTTCCAAGTATCTACCCAGCAAAGAGATGATCTAACCATAGATCATTAAATGGTCTATGATCTAACTTATTTGTCATTCATTGTGATTGCATCAGCTGTGACAAGACAGGTAGGGGTAAACATTCAGAATTACATTATGAATCTTAAAGAAGCGCCAGGTAAAAGAAATGACCAAGTGAGGTCTTTAGATCATCTGCTTTCATCAGCAATTCAGGTTGATAAACAGAAAATCCATATTAAGTCATCTGCTTTCACGCCTTGTAGCTATAGTACAGAGGAAAAACAGTGTGACTTCATAATATGATCTTGCCACAATTGCCACTTCTCTATTGAAGGATAATGCTATATGCGTAAACCAGTGAAAGCACAGATAGCAAAGCCTAAACGGTGTGAAATCGTCTTAGCAAAGGGAGCAACTTATGCATGTTCTTAATGGCAGCGCTCTTTCTTCATAAGGTTTAAATGAAGTAAAAAAATGTAGCAATGCAATTTTCAATCATGTGCGTTCAAGATATGGAAACTGTTGCGTTGTTTTTGATGGCTACGCACAGGGTCTGTCAATAAAAGACCCGATGATGAGCACCAGAGAAGAGTGGGGGAAACATGTGCAGATATCCAGCTCACAGAATCTATGAAGACTCACCACAACCAGCAGATCTTCCTTTATATCTCGAATTGAGAAGAACAAAAGTCAGTTCATCTCGTTATTGGGTCGATACATGGAAACCATTGATAGTAACATCAAATCTAGATCAATCAGGAATTACAGCAGCTATCTTGAGGCGACAGTAGAACAAAATTGGTGAAGCCGGCATCAGATTGTTTGTTATCTTTATATGGTGGCAAGTAAGAAGATTCTCTAAACGGTCTACCCTTCACCAAATTCATAACTATGTTATCCTCAAGCAAGGCATCATGTAATACACAGAATCTTCTACTGATTGAAAGAGCGGCATATTTCCACAGCCTGCAGAATCATTTGCAAGCGGGTGCGCAATGCTTTGGGTTAAGCTCGCAACCAATGACTTTGATGATCAAGAGCATAAGAGCATCCAGAACATATTCAAAGATTAAAATCATCATCGGCTGTATAGCGAGAGCTAATTATGTATAATAGTACTTTGAATAGTCATTTTGGTTGTTATCTTGGATTCCAGTGTGAGTGAAGACTTCAGTTGCGGTCAAATTATTGAATTCTTCATCACCTAAAACCTATTCAAAGTCACAAAAATCATTGATATATCTGCTTCAGACGCAAAGATAGCTAATAATGTCATATGGTGGCAGCCATTTTGGTAGCCATCTTGGATTCCTGTGTGAATGAAGACATTAGTGTTTTAGATAATTGCATATTTGAATTATATTACCTCCAAAACCTATTCAAAGACACTAAAATCATCATCATATCTGCTTCAGAAGCTGGGATACAGCTAATTACATGTTGTGGCGGCCATTTTGGCAGCCATCTTGGATTCAAGTGTGAGTGAAGACATCGGTGTTCTAGATGTGTACAAATTTGAATTCTCTGACCTCTTACACCTATTCAAAGACACTAAAATCATCATCATATCTGATTCAGATGATGATATATAGCAAGTTATATGTTATGGCGGCCATTTTGGCGGCCATCTTGGATAAAACAAATTCCCCACGGCGGATTTTTGCGGATGTTGGATATGTTGGTCTATAATGCATTCTGATTATCTGGTGCAAAAATCAGCTTGTTAACAATTTTTTCCACGTCAAAATGTTCAACGACCAGACTAATCCGCAAGAAAACTAGTTATCGCTATCTAAAAGTGTATGAATGATGCTTATTTATTTCCATTGTCATATCGGTAATTAAATGAACACTTTAGTATTTGTCTAATTGCTATCATTTATATCAAGTGATATAAATTTGGCATGTTTAGTAACCATGGTAACCTGCTATTCAATATTCAATATTTTATTAAAGGAACTACTTGGACACAAGAAATAGTTTCGGCAATTGTAAAGGATGGTGATCTGGATCCAGTCAACAAGACGCATACCACATTTCGAACGCCATTTCTCGAGGCTACATTACTTCATTCAACAAAGGTATTTGCTAAACGTAGTTTAATTATTTTAATTGAAACACAAATATACAGCGTTTAGTGTATATTATATTTATCTCAAATATTATTTGTGACTCGTTCCTGTGCCCGTGTCATGTTGACAGACCTGCATTTACCTTAAAAAAGAAAGAATAAAGCGCAGTGATTTATAATGCGATACGCACAGGCACAACGCCTAGACCTCTCGCACCATAGACGAACGCCGCATCGATTGATCTTACTTAACTACCTTAAAAATACATGCCTTAAAAAAGAAGTTGTCAAATATGATATGATCAGATTGACGAAATTTGAATCAAATTTGGAAGCATTTTTGAGTGCATGTAACTTGTGCATTCAGAGAACCAGGCAGTGAATCTCTCTGAATTGCTTGCTTTTTGAGCAAACGAAATGCGTGTTTGATCTTCGGGTATATTCAATGCATTATCTTAATGTGGTCTACTTTGTACCAAAGATGCATAATTTGGCAAACTTTTCTCAATCTGCGATAACTGTTCCTGTCTGGGAGAGCCCTGCATGGATTCTAAGGGGTGCTGGATAATCTATGACTGGGCCTATATGCCCTAGTTTATACACAATCAGCAGTTCTTATGCATTAAGCCCTGGTTTGTTTAGCTTGCAAAAAATAAGTACTTTCCTACAAGCTTTGTTTAACATCGTGGCAATTTGATCATCTCACTTTAGGTCTTTTGCATGATGATACCTAATAATTTTACTTTTTATTCGGTGACTGTCCAAGAATGAAGTTTAGCCACAGATATTGAAAGGGTTCCAATATATCTGTGGTTTAACATTGGTATCCACGGGGACTGATATCACTCATGGTCAAATCATCCACATATTTCAGGCATTTATATCTGCATCTATATTCATAGCCTGGGCACTGTTACACATTGTTACAAATAATTAGGGCCAGTTCTGTGCCATGCGGAACACCCCTGTTAACATAGCCTAGTCAGATCCATTGATTTCTACCAGTAATGAGGTTAATAACCATCGACTGTTTGATTGACAGTGACAAATCCATATTAAGGGGATTCTATGAGTTAACTTCTAAATACCATGTAAATTATAAATCTTTTTTTATGTTAAGACACGAGGTGTCTGAAACACTGAAATGAGGTTCAAAGTAGCAATATTTTTCCCGGACAGAAAGAGAAAGAGAAATTAAAACCTAGCTTAGCCAGTCAAAATGTTTAGATTTAATCAAACCGGTTTTCGTTTCCTCTACCCGCTTTCTTTCTGGGTCACTGGATAGGATATCGACGTCCCACCCATAGACATACCACCTAGACCTATTACTGCCCATCCTTTACCACAGCGGGAGGTGAAGCCCCGTATCCAAGGTGATATTGACGGATTGACGGGGTTACTAGGCGCGGAGAAATATCGCATACATGTTTGACGCGCTCGTTTGCGTGATTACTGCGCCGTTATCGCCGCGTCAAATGCAACATGTTCCATAGACGCGAACATGTCTGCTTGTTTGCGTCCGGGTATGCGTCCTTGTCAAATTCGTTGCTATGCAGTGTCGGCTTCACTACGCGAGTCAAAGTCATTGGTCTAGGTTCTCGTTTGTCTGGGGTCCCACCAACCCACGAAATTATAAACAAGATGAAGTCTCCTCGTACCATCAAATCTCATCTACCAGGACACCTACTGCCACCTGACGTCATGAAGAAGAAAGCAAGGATTGTCTATGTAGCCAGGAATCCCAAGGATTTAGCTGTGTCATATTTTCACTTTACTAGAATTAGGTATACTGCGCTACCCCAATATGAAACCTGGAATGACTTTTTTGAAGATTTTTATGCTGGAAAAGGTGAGTATAATTCTGCTTGATCAAATTTAAATACAAAGCACTTTTATCAAAATCATCAAATTCAAAATTCAGATATTGCATGCAAAAACCCAAACAAAAATTTTTCTACAAAAGAAAAGATTTCAGATTTCCAAAATACTGCATAAAAGGCATGTTTTTGAAACAAAATAATCAAACAATTAAAACATTTGAGGCAGCATACTTATATAACAAGAAAATTCATCATTTAGTATTTGCGATAAATAAACACATTTCACCAATTATAAAACAATTATGCAGATGATAATGGATGTTATTTCCATTCAGTTGAATGCTGAAGGAATTACTTTATGGGTGACGCCCAAGAAGCTTAAAGCCATAATATACGATCTTATAAAATGAAATTGGTTAATTTTTTTCAAACCTGATTTTTGTAATGTTTACACATGTCCCAACTTGCACCCAAATGGAATCAGCCAAATGTGTTGTGTTTGTAAGACAACAGAGCAAAGTTCGATAAAATTATGAATTTATGTCCTCCTATAGAACTGCATGTTAAACGGCCAAAATAACCAGTAGGGTTTATTTCACTTTATCTTGTTATTTCAGCTCAAAATGGACAGAAACTTTTCACTACAATTATTACTTGTTATTATTATTTCAGCAATTTGAGTATAGAATAACAAATTTGAAATTTGAAGGAAATCGTACATTAAAGCATTAATGTACGATTTCCGCCAAGTTTAGATTTTGTTATTCTTTATCCAAAATGTTGAAATAATATTAATAATAACTGACGGGAAGGGTTGCTGTCCCTTTTAAGCTGAATTAAAAAGGTAAAGTGAAAGAAACCCCACTGGTTATTTTGGCCATTTAACACACAGTTCTATTGGATGCCATATCATCATAATTTTTAAATTATGATAACATGTCGAACTTTGCTCTGTTGACCTACAAAGACAACACAATTGGCTGATTCTATTTTAGGTGCAAGTTGGAACATGTGTAAACATTACAAATATGCAAAAAAATCAGGTTTGAAAAAAAATAGCCAATTTCATATTATAAGATCGTACATTATGGCTTTAAGGCTTTAACCTAAACACGGCTAAAACTATATGCCTGATGCTCAGGATTGTGTTCTTGGTTGTCCTACTGAGTGCTCTACGTCAAGTATCTTGGTGTCACTGACAATAACCTCTTTTATGGTTTACCCATGCTTATAAATATAGGAAGGTTGGCCGTCCCCTTGGCTTTTTATAGAAGTTTTTTTTATAAGAACTATCCAGAGTTCATTATCACTACTCCAGAAATTTTTTTTACGAATCCCAACTTGGTTTATATAATCACTTCAATCTGCCCAAAAATGTGCAATGAAAATAATGATCTTATGATGATAATGACGATGATAACGATGTAGATGTTGAAGACGATGATGATCACATAGTTATCTCCTCCGATATTTTATAGTTGTGTATGGTCCGTGGTGGAATCATTACCTTTATTTCTGGAAGCTTCGACATGAGCCCAATGTACTATTTCTCAAGTTTGAAGACATGAAAAAGGTAAGAATTATTGCACCAATTATTATTACAGATATATTTTTTTATTTTGCATGTATTTTGGATACCCTTCATATTTACTAGCAAAGCAGGCCCGTACGCAGGATATTGGGGTGAGGTGGGGTGGTTACGGATTTTGAAAAAAATCAGCTCCCTGCGTACGGGTCTGAATCAAAGTAAAGAATCTGCTGAATCTTAAGGGGGTACTACATCCCTGGCCAATGTTGTGCCTATTTTTGCATTTTTAGCGCAGATTATAGCGCATTGGTGACAAGTAAGATATGTATATTATAGGGGCAAAGACGTACAGCTACTGCACTGAAAATTCAGCAACTCAAGGCAAGTAGTTATTGATTTATGGATCAAATATTGGTTTTCCTTCATTTTTAACTGTAACTCCACAACTGTTGTCTGTGCTGAATTTTCCCATGCAGTAGTTGTAGTCCTGTCCCTATAATATACATATCTTACTTGTCACCATTGCGCTATAATTTTTGAGAAAAATGCAAAAAAAATAGGCACAAAATTGAGCAGAGTGTAGAGCCCGTAAAAGCCTTACAATGTAGTATTTCTGAACCATGTTAATACATGGACACCGCCTTCCATAATTTTAATACCATCTCAATCACAAAGTCATAAATTCACCCAGTTCCATGGTGACGTTTTTTAAACAACAAAATAATCAGTTTAAATTTGATGTTTACCGTGCCAATTTGCAATGTTACATTATTTTTGCTCCAAAGCAAAGTGTTGACCTGCATAAAATAATGGTGGAACTGGCCAGCCTGGTAAATACTTACGGTTAGTTCCACCTGAGAGAACTTTGTCCTCTTTTCCCCTTCCCCGCCTGATACACTATTGAAAGTCTATACTTGCATAATTGTAGTTTTGTCCTGAAGAAGCCAGAGGTAAACTCAACAGTTTAAGACTGTGTCTGGCGAATCTGACAAAACACGGTATCTGTGTGCCATTTTTATGTGTTTAATATCTTTTCAGGATCTTAAGGGCTGGGGTATGAACGTTTGGACAATATTTATTTTGGGACATTAGAGCACATCAGACATATCGACTTGCATTCTGAATACGAAGAATGTCATTCTGATATCAAATAATTTTGAATTTTTGAAATTCGCAATTTAATACACATTTTATGGCAAATCATTAAAATTGATATTTTTGATATTTAACAGTACTTGAAGTAAACTTTATAAATCTGATGATTTATACTTAAAGTGTATGTAGGTGGGTTGAAAAGCCGACGATCAATTGAAAATTTTGACCTTTCGTATTGAAGATATGGATTTTTTCCCAAAACACCAAAAAAAATATTAGGTCTTTTTGGGAACAAAATCCATATCTTCAATATGAAAGGTCAAAATGTTCAATTGACCGTCGGCTTTTCCTCCCTGCTACATACACTTTAAGAATATATCATTAGATTTATATAATTTACTTCGAGGACTGTTATATATCAAAAATTCGAAAAATATCAAATTTTTATAATTTGTCATAACGTTTGTATTATATTGTGATTTTCAAAAAATGAAAATTATTTGATATCAGAAAGACATGCTTCGTATTCAGAATACAATTCGATAGGTCTAAGATGCTCTCATGTGCCACAAAAAATACTGTCGAAACGCAATAAACGCTCATTTTAGATCCCTTAAAGGAACTGTAGAACGAATTGCAGATTTTGTAGGTTACACCTTTTCAGATGCTGTACTTGACAGAATAGTCAGTCATTGTACATTTGAAAACATGAAGGCTAATCTGATGTCAAATCCAGACACGCTGGATAAGATGATCGTGAAGAATGTTGAATCAATTGACAGCAATAACATTACTCCAAAGGATCGTCCGTCATTCATGCGAACAGGTGAGATAGTATACGAGGCATGAGGATGACGTCATCAGTTTATATGATGCATTTGTTTTACCGACATTAATCTTGTAGTTCAAAGAACGTTAACAGAGAAGATGTTTCCTCGTTTCTACACCTGATTGCAGAGTTGTCGCTATATATTGTCTGTGGTGTATTATGGTGACATCACTTTCATGTCTCGGGCACAACATGTCGATTGATTGATAGGGCCGACGAACGAATTATTAGGGAATGCTAACGTGATTGTTAGTAAATCAGGTGCCATATAATTCAATCGGCCATCCAGGACCCCGTGTAACTGTTTACGCAATGCACTCGCTACTATGGCAAAAACGTTCTTTACATAACCATATCCTCTTTCATAATTCTGTTTACAATCAATTTTAATTTCCTTTATTTTGCAGGAAAAGTTGGCGGTTGGAAGAGTCACTTCACTGTTGCTCAGAACGATGCTATGGATGCACTGATACGGGAGAAGCTGTCAGAGAGTGGACTTGTATTCGAATGTTAAAATTGTGCCTTTGTAATGAAACAACAATAATTCAGATAAATAATTAATTATTTTTAATTATAAAGGCCCTATTTCATATACGTTTTAATAGTTTTTATTTTACAAAACTAACAGTTTCGTATGGCATGGGCAATATGCTTCTTCAGAGTGATTGGTATCCCATTTTTCTCTTTGCTGGTAGTAACACAGCTCCATTCTGAGGGGAGTGGTCATATACGTGACTTAAATGGTAGCCCCTCGTCTCTGTTGATTTCGGCAGGACCTCTTTTGTGAATCCAGTTAGCTTACCTGATGAAGCGACCAAGTCGACGCCCCCTCTGGATGTAGCTGTGTTAGCACCAGCAAATAGTTTTGTTTTGTTAGATTCCTAATTATAAATATCTACCAACCTGATGACACGGTTGTTTGATGTATATAGAATTGGCTTCATTATTAACTAAATGCAAACTATAGATGGCGCAATTTATCCTAAATCATATTTCTTTATTTGCAAGGGGTAGGTGATTAATACTGCCATTAAAACAGCTGGAATAGTTGAAACAAGCAATAAGGAAATTTTATAAACAAATTTTATCAAGCAATAAAAGGAATTAAGCTTGAAAGAGTAATATCCAGTTATTAAATAGCGCCACCAATTTTGTCATTAATAGATACATTTTATATCCGAAAAAGCTTTTAAAAATGCTATAAAAGTGAATAATTTTGTAAAACAGGGGAAATTAAAGTTGAGAATGACTCAAAAGCATCTGTAAACATTAGCATGATATCACATTTAGCTGTTTAAGCCTAAAATTTGGTTGTGCATGATGTTTTGTTTTAAAAAACTAATAAATGATCCCATCAAACAACCGTGATGAATCTATTCACATACTTCATAGAGCTTTCTGTCATCTGATTGGTTAAAAGAGTGTGTTTCGCTTTCAAATATGCCGTGTAATTGAGAGAATTTCAACAAAATGTACTAAGCCCAGGGCATTGAAACGAAATCATAACCTTATGAATGTACACGATGTTAAAACTTTTAAATTCGCAGACGCAAATACAGGTTATTGATATCGCGTTGTGTGACGTGTTATACGTTTGCATAATTTACGCGGACGGAAGCAGATCGTCGTATTTGATCATCGCAAGATTGTGCGCTAGCGCGATTGGTCTTTAATGGTATTTCCTTAATTAGCTTTTCGATTATTACAGGGAAAATGAAGAATACAAAAGATAAAGACAGTTTGAAAATGTATTCTGTTCTCTAATTCAAAAGAAATAAAATGAAATAAATATTCATGACTGAGCTTTCGCAATCTTGGCTGATAGCTTGATCAAAGTGATATGATTGTTGTGATCTGGTCCACTGCATTTCCCCAAACCTGAAGAAGCCAGAGGTAAACTCAGACGGGGAATCTGTAAAAACACGATATCTGTGTTGGATGTACTCTCACTCCTCGGGGTCAAAGTTTTTTTCAGCAGTAGATCATACAAGGAAAAGGTATCAATATACATTGCCCTCATATGTACAGTGACATGCCAATGTACGAGTATAAACATGCTGAGTAGCCCGAGTTTGAAGAAGCTACCATTTGCTAAACTAAAGTTATAAGAGAGGAACTTATTAAATCAATAAAACTCGTATGTACGCATAAGCGCTGTCGTCGCAGTTAAATCGTCGGCAGAGTGCTACACTATCGTAAGTGCAGTTTGGACAGTTTTACAGGAAGAGCATTTTTGTGTTTTGCGTAGCCGTTTGTTTCCAAGTAGCCATAAAATGACATGGGAATGTATAGCAATTTGATTTTATTAATATTAACTATATAAATAGTGTTAAAGTTAATAAATCGATGAATTATTTACTGATTTAGATGTCGTAAGTGCCACATACGATAGTGTTACAATCAAATAGAAATGAGTGTAGAGTGCAACACTATCGTATGTGCCACATACGATAGTGTTGCACTCAAATAGAAATAAGTGTAGAGTGCAACACTATCGTATGTGCCACATACGATAGTGTAGCATGCATTGCTAAATTAGGATATGCGTAATATCGTCTCAAATATCCAATATTTTGTCATTTTATGTTTCTTAACAAGTGTTAATTTATTTTGGCACATAATATTTACAATAGCAAGACACCTTTTGCCGTCACGTTATCTCTCAAAATTTATTACTGAATTTAAAACTAAAAACACCGGATTTATCGTCTCTATTACCAGTCATGGGAGCTATGAACTTAGCCAGCATGGTGACAACGCATTAAGCCGTCAGCGTTCACAGCCAGTGATGTGTTAGAGACTGTTTTGCACTTACGATGGTGTAGCATTCCGTGATTTTGTTGTTTAGGCCCAATAAAGTATCGTATGTGGCACATACGATGGTCTTGCAGCAAATGAATAACAAAATTAGCGTGCAAGACTATCGTATGTGGCACATACGATAGTCTTGCATGCATTAATTAAAATAGCATTGCACTTACGATATTTTATTTTATTAATTAAAAAATAATTAAGCAATTTTTAAACTTAAAACCTGGTTTAAAATGTGCGTTTTTATATGGCCTTCCATAATTCGTCAAAATCTCATTGTGGCCAAAAATGTCACTTACGATAGTGTAGCACTCTGGCGACGAAATGTCTTGTCCCTCTGACTGCGTATTTGTATTTCCTCTCAAATTGTCCGTGAAATCTTCTAAACATTATACTTTGGACCTCGAAATCCTTTGGGCTCCAGGGATATTCCTCGGTTCTAAAGCACAATACCCTCAAATCAACTAATGCGTAGTCATTAGCCTGTAACTATTGCCGCATATTCTTAACGCAATCCTATCGTCCACGCACCTGCAGCAATTTAGTAGGAGTGGTATATCTAGATATATCTGAACGTCAATAGTTTGACTGCAGCTTTAACGATTCCTGATTTAACTTGGATCCGCACATGCACTTACCCACTATCAACAATCACACACGGAGATTTTGAATCATCCAGTATGTGTTATGATAATCGTAATTTATTATTTTTGTGTACAGAGATTTGTTTTCATTTCTTTCATCATACGGAAAGTTTGTATTCTTCCAGACAGTGGTGTAGCCAGGGGGATGGGTGTAGAGTGTCCCCACAGAAAAAAGAGTAACAGATAACAAGGACATTTTCAAAACCCTTTCTGTCATGACATGTTAGCAATAATTTATATTTATTTGGCTAAATTGAATTTAAACTAGTTGTAAATAGCGCCCTCAATTTAAACATATATACAGTTTCTGGAATAAAAAACAGAAAAATGTGAATAAGATGGTAAAGAAACAAAAATCTTAAAAATAGCTGAATATATATGTATATATTAGTGTGATAGCTGTTGGTATTGTGTAGGTCTGGCTTTGAACATTATTTAATGTTTTGTTAGAAAATTTAATAAATGATCACATCAAACAAAATCGCAGACAGTTAAATATATCTAAAGAACATTTTTCCGGGATAGTTCCGATAACGTTCTTGCTGGAAACTTACGTAAAATTAAGTTATATTTTGGAACAGTGCAGTCAAACATGTACTCTTTTGCATTACCGATCGACGGACCGATATATTGGTGAAAGTCAAAACCAACATTTTGGTTGATTTTTTAAGTATAATGACAATTTTGCTTTATCAAATTTTGCTATAAGAGATACACTTCGTATTACAAATACAAAACTCTCCACACATGGATTTTTATTTGACCAGCAGATCGGTCAAAGGTCCTGATCAATCACTAGATTAGAATGATACTACATTACATGTATGAACTCATATTGCTTTGATGGTCTATAGTTTGGTGTTCCATTATTTCGAATAAACGGTGAGTATTATAATATGTCAGCTTTGATCAGCTCGTAATAGGCGGGATATGTTAGGCTTTTAACGCTACGCCAAAAAGTAGACCCGCGTTAAGTGTGCTATTTGGTGACCTGTCTGATATATATTTTGTGTAAGTGGCACAATTGTGATTTACTTCTTTTAATCTTAGCTCTCACATGCCGTTTGTTCTGTTCGATTTGCTTGTTTTAATCTCGAAGTGGCACAATTGTGATTTTACCCTTTCGTTGTTAACTAAAGATATCTCGAGCCAAGACTTCGCCCTTGACGTTGATATAAGCATTGTATCACAACCGTATTTCATAATTGCTACTGAGGGCGCTTTTCACTTGCACAATTTTTTTTTGAGACAGGCTGTATAGTTCCACCTTCAATGGCCATAATTTATAATAGCACAATGTGATTTGTCCAAACGTGTTTCATGAAAGTAATGTGCATGTCCTGATTGCTTCTGAAACGCAGAGCGTGAAACATTATACGCTGAGTATTACGAGTATGACTATTTATACCCTGTCGAGCGCGCTGTGAATACATGTATGCGCTCTGCCTTGATGAAATTAAAAAAAGGTGTTGACAAACAAGGCCTTCTGTAAAACCAAGAAAATACGCAGTGTTTGGTGTATTATTGCATGCATGTGGTAAACGTACGTGCTGTTTGTGTTCATCTAAGACCCAATATGGATTAAGTGACGTCACTACAAAAAGGTCTACTGCGTTTCGGGCGCAATTCAATTACGGGTACATTATTGCGTTTAATGGACACAAACGTGATACGTTTGTGCAAATCACAGTGCGCGATTTTGAATAATGGTCTTTGAATGTAATATATATATAAATAACATGCTAGTGTAAATGAGACGAATGCCAATGCAATCACCTAAATGTCTAATACTTTTTTGCAGGATAAAATTGGAGGAAACGTACAATGTATTTTTTCTAGTGAATTTATGTGTATTTCAAAAATATTTTAAATCAAAACTATCTTGGGTAACACATTTGAATTATAGGCTTAGGTTATTTATGCGGTGACATTTATTGGTAAATATGATGTTTTGAATGGATCTATGACAGGTGTGGATATATTACTACAGGTTGGCAGTTGTGATCCGCCATTCCACAAATATGGAAGAAGTCTTGGGAGCCGAGACAGGTAGACCACATTTCGTTATTAAACATGACTACACCAGGCACAAAAAGAAACTCGTCAGTTATAGTCACCCTTGCTGTTCAACAACCTGACTTTACTTTCTCATTTGACACCCTGCTCGTGAAGATCGTACAAGAATTGACGAAGATATGCGCCTCTAAACTCTCAAACCCTAAAATCAAAAGTTGCAATTTCAACGATTTTCAATGGGGAACGCACACTTGCACAGGGGCCAATCAATAAAGCAAACAATGTAACAGGCACAATCGAATCGTTGAAATTGCAACTTTTGATTTTGGGGTTTGAGGATTTAGAGGTGCATTTCTTGGTAAGTGCTTGTTTAATTTTCACAAACAGGGTGTCAAGTGAGAAAGCAAAGTCTAAATAACAAAATGTATATTTCAGAATAATCCAAAATTATCAGGTTCTTGAACAGCAAGGATGACTATAACTGATGAGTTTCTTTTTGTGCCTGGTGTACACGGCTCTTTGATGGGGTCATTTATTAGTTTTTCAAACAAAACATCATGTACAACCAAATTTTAGGCCTAAACAACTAAAGGCGATATCATGCTAATGTATATATATGCTTTCGAGTCATTCTTAACTTTAATTTCCCTTCTCTTAAAATTATTCACTTTTATAGCATTTTTTAAAGCTTTGACGGATATAAAATGTATCTATTAATGACAAAATTGGTGGCGCTATTTAGTTACTGGAAATTATTCTTTCAAGCTTTTAATACAAACAATTCCTTTTACTGTTTGATAAAATGTGTTTATAAAATCTCCTTGTTGCGTGTGTCACCGATTCCAGCTGTTTTAATGGCAGTATTAGTCACCTTCCCCTTGCAAATAAAGAAATATGATTTAGGCTAAATAGCGCCATCTATAATTTGCATTTAGTTAATAATGAAGCCATTTCTATATACATCAAACAACCGTGTGTACTTGATGATGCAATTGACCTTTTCGGTAAATCCCATAAGCCTTTGCGAATACACCTGAGATGTCGTCATTTGACGTCACGCCGATCTGCATATCATCGTTTATCGAACATCGTTACTGCGCATTGTAAGTCGGCATGACGTCAAATGACGACCTCTCAGGTGTACTCGCAAAAGGCTTATGGGATTTACCGAAAAGGTCAATTGTTGTCCTTTCAGTCGATTGTATATTTAGCCGGACAGAAAATCATAGACATTCACATGACGCGTTTGGACAAACTATTATTTTGGAATCATCCTTTATGAGCCTTGATAAACATAATCTTATTGTAGGGCTACTAGGACAATAAAATAATTATATTTTTTTTTTTTTTTTTTTTTCAATTGCTGATCAAATAATTAGGGAATCAATCGATCCTAAGGGCACACTGGGGTGATGCTAAAGTTTGTGCGGTTTATATAAGGCGGGAATTATTCGGCTTTTGTTACTGCGCGCGTCAATAAAGTCTCAACTCACGCTCGCGTAAATTCACATAAGCGTGCGATACGCACACCAAGCGTAAGCATTCTATATCAATACACAGTGTTATGAGTCTTATTTTTCCGCCTTATATAAGCCGAACAAACTTTAGCAAGCACAGTCGTAGCCGGGGGGATTGCCCCACATATAAAATGGGGACGACATTAATGTGTCTTTAAAATGACTAAAAATGGAACAAAATATTGACAAATGGGGACAAAATTTGGCTTGCCCCCACTAAGATCCGGGCTACGCTACTGCAAGCAAGGGAATGGGCATGTGCCTTGTTGGTCACCTATTAGGAAATATGGTGTCAAAATGTTCGACTTGTTATAATAATGCAATATTAAGTTATATTAAAACAAATCAAAATCAGAGGAAATTGTCTGTTTTGACCCATGTGGCACCCAAATTTTGACCCCTGTATAAACTTTCACCTCAAAATTCTGGGATTGCATATATGGCTCGTGACGACAGTATTTCGGTTTTTTATTTTAATGCTCGCAGTGTTAAAAATAAGATTCCTGAAATTCAAACCCGTATTGTTCACGATGATTATGATGTTGTTGCCATTAGTGAATCCTGGCTTGATGATTCTCATTTAGATGGAGAAATTTTTCCTTCTTGTTACAGAGTGTTTCGTAATGATAGAAACTCTCATGGTGGTGGTGTTCTTTTGGCTATTAAGGAAGGTCTTTATCCAGTTGATAAGTGCGAATTTGACACAGACGATCATGAGATCATTTGGGCTGAGTTCAAAACGCGTAAGGGTAGGGTCTTAATTGGTGTTTTTATAGGCCTCCTGACTACCCGAAGAATTACATGGATTCTCTTGATGACTATCTCGTTAAGATTCATGCTTCCAAAAATAATTTTTCTCTCATTACACTTGTTGGTGATTTTAATATTCATATGGATTGGGTGGATGGTGAACCATCTAACTTAAAAGGAGCCCTTCCTAATCTTCTTATTGATTGTATGAATTATTGTGGGTTTACTCAAGTGCTTAGTGAGGCTTCGTACAGGGTGAGTCAAAAAAAGTGCAATAGAGAAAAGAATCCATTTTTATTTAAGAACCGAGTTGAACTTTTTAGGTTTTAAAACATTTTATATATGATATATCCATCAACAACCTTGTGTGAACCAAGAAATTAGCATTTACCGTTTTGTTTTTATGACACGTTTTATACCGATACCCAATTTTAATGTTTGTCCAAGAGACATCTAAAATTTGAATGTCAGCGCACTCTGTGAAAGGTAGATTTGGAACAACTGCCATTTTCTTGGCATTGAAATAAATTGGAGCACCCATTGTTATTGCCCTTAGTCTTTTTAAGGAGAAAAGAACATTATTTGTTGTTATTTTCATTTTACCTATACTTTAAAGATGTTTCAATCAAAAACATAAACATTTATTTGTTGGCAGTTTTTTTCAAATGTCAAAATGAAATGCGCGCAAATTGAAGTGGAGTGAATTACAAAATATCCAGTAACTTGGACATATTGGGGTTTAAAAAACTGGAGTTGGAGTCGAGTGAGGTATAAAGGACTTAAAATAATATCAGAAACTTTGTTTGAACAGAAAAAAGAAATTAAAATAACGCAAAACTCAACCTTATTTAAGTTAAAGTCAGTTTCAGAGCTGGTGCCTTTACCGCGCATTGTGTGCTCTCATTCAAAATACATGGTATCTCGTGGACAAATAACGAAATTGGGTATCGCCGCAAAAGGACCTATAAAAATTAAACGGTAGTCGCGATTCACTTCATATTTTCACAGAAGGCGACTTTTGAGTGTGGCATTTATAGAATTGTTCAATAATGGGAAAGTTTGACTTGGTTCTTGCATAAATATTGATTCTTTGCTCTATTGCACTTTTTTTGACTGCTTGGAAGTGTGCAAATGTTGTGCCTATTTACAAAGGTTCTGGTAAGCCTAAGAATGCTATTTCGAGTTACAGGCCAGTTTCCTTAACAGCAATCCTCTGTAAGGTCATGGAAAGATTGGTTTGTAAACGTCTTCTTGGTTATCTTGATGAGCATGACATTCTTTCAGATAATCAATTTGGTTTTCGACATGGTAGGAATTGTGAGCAGATGTTGGCTAAATTTTATCATTTTCTCAGTGGTAACCTTGCTAACAGCAAATATTGTAATTTGGTGGATGGGATTTTTCTTGACTTTAGTGCTGCTTTTGATAGAGTAGATCATACAATTTTGTTACAAAAGTTTCATTACTATGGTATCAGGAATAATGTGCTTAACTGGATTCAAAGTTTTCTTATCTCCTATTGTATTGAAGTGAAGTAATCTAAGAGCAGGGGTCTGGTGGTTCATCTTGATGTACTCTTTCCCCCCCCCACCAGTCCCAAGTACAGGGAATAAAACACACTGGAAAAAAAAAGAAAAAAAAAAAAAAAGTTTTCTTTCTGGTAGAAAACAGAGAGTTATCTTTAGCGGAGCTAAATCTGATTGGGCTTCAGTCACATCGGGTGTTCCTCAAGGTTCTGTTTTGGGGCCCATCTTGTTTCTGTTATTTGTAAATGACATTAATGACAACCTGTCCTCTCCCTTATTCCAATTTGCTGATGACCATGCACTTGTGCGCTCTATTAGAACTTTTGAGGATCAAGTTGCACTGCAGAAAGAAATTGACACAATTCACAAGTGGACCATTGAGAATAAACTCCCCCTGAATGCTTCTAAGTGTGCTGTTGTTCATTTTTCGAGGTCTAGGGCTTGCAGTCTTTATACATACAAGTTAGGTGGTATTCCAATTAAGGTTGTTGATGAGTATAAACTGCTTGGTGTTGTTTTCAATTCTTCCCTATCATTCTCTTCACATGTTGATAAAATCTGTAAAAAGGTTTCTAGCCTAACTGGTTCATACTGCAGTTACTGTCCGTTTTCCTATACACAATACACAGTGCTCTTTCCCATTGACGCGTGACCTCTACAAATAGCCCTACGTTAAAAGTATGGGGATATGACTAGTTAACGTCGCTGTGTGAAAAATAACCGGCCAATATTAAAAGTACTCTTCTAAAGTTCTAGAAAATATAGTTTTTAACATGTCCTAAATTTTTAGCTAATTTAGATGTTTGGAAATATTCGTACTTTGGTGTTTTAGTTAATGTTATAGGTAATAGTACATTGCCTAGTTAACGTCGCTGTGTGAAAAATAACCGGCCAATATTAAAAGTACTCTTCTAAAATTCTAGACAATATAGTTTTGTAACATGTCCTAAATTTTTAGCTAATTTAGGTGTTTGGAGAGGGTCGCACTTTTGTGTTTTAGGAAGGATATGTAAACGACAGATAACACCAAAAATATGAAGAAATTATTTCCAAACCGTGTTAAGTCAACAATCATTATGTTGCTCATTTTCAAGAATGCTGGTTTACAAAAAGCAGGCCATTGTCTCATTTCGTGAAAAAAGGTACACATACCATTGTTTCCTTTCGTTTCCTTTATAATCGGTTACCCAACTGAAGCTATAATACCAGCTTTATTGCGATATCGCACATGAAAACAGACACATGTGCACAACCAGAGAAGATCCGATTTAATCAGTTGAGCTGTTTCAATGAGTGTTATATTGGTTTAATAGCTTTTAATGGGGTTAAGTCCTGCAAAGGTCGAGATGAATTCTACTGTAGACATGACTGCATCATGTTTGTCATCAGAACTTCTCGCCATATGCACTTCAGTGCTCTTCTGCGTCTATTTAAAGCATTGATACTCCCTCATCTTACTTACTGTGCTGTTATTTGGAATCCTTGTCAGACTGGCCTGCTTGATAGGTTAGATAAGAGTCAGAGAACGATTTCTAAAGTTTTGATGTATAGGTAGATGTGTCCTTCTGATCTTTCATATGAGTCGATATTAGATGAATTTGGATTACTTAAAACATGCGACTTATTTGATTTGTTGAGGTTGATCTTCTGCTTTAAATTCTTCTTCTTTTTGCCAATTTTTCAAACCTTCTAAGGTTAAGGAGTTTAGGTATCTCCACTGTAGTTCTCATACCAATGCCTTTTTCAACTCTGTTTTTGTTTCCTTTCCACGTTTGTGGAATGAACTTCCCACTGATGTACGCTATGCGCCCTCCCTTACCTTGTTTAAGGCCATGTGTAAAGAACATTTTATGATGTAATTATGTTTTTCATATGCATGTTTACTTTTTTTTTTCATTGCAATTGCTGTTTTGAAATCTTTTGCCAGTTATCATTTTGTTTAAATTTAGGCAATTTAGCTGTATAATTTGAGTTACCACATGTAGGCCCACTCTAAGGCAATAACTTTGTTCACGCATGTTTTATTTTTTGTGCTGCCTATCTTGTGCACTGTTGACACATCCTGTGTGCATAAGTTATGTCATAGAGTGTTTCACTCATTTATTTTTTCCCTACAAATGTTTCTGGGTTAATTAATGCGTATCTATTATCTAAATTTATATTATTATTATTATTATTATTATTATTAAGATGTACTTTAATATAATCAGGAAAGAAGAACACATTGTGCTTCGACTGTTTAGTCTATTTCTTCTTTCCTGGATTGTCATTTAAATTGCTTTAATGTTTTTTCATGTTTGTAATTTATGACAATTGAAATAAATATTATTATTATTATTATTATTATATGGCTAACATATTCTTGCATAGTATATATAGTATGAAATTATTTTGCTTTTATCACGTTTAGCTCAATTGTGTGAGTAATACTGGTATATCTCTTAGTCAAAAAGGTCATACAAAATGGGGGTTTTATGCAAAGCCCACCAGATGGGAAAGTGAAGATTTACGACTGTGAAGGAGTACCACTAACTGAGCATTTCCAGAAGCCATGTACTATAGAGGCTCTGAAGACGTGGCAAGCAAGACAGGATGATGTCTCTGTTGTATCATACCCCAAAGCAGGTACAGTGTACTTATACATACATACACTCTTAGAAAAAAAGAATCTTCAAAATGAAATTTTAAAGGGTAGCTAGAAGTCTCAATGGGTTCTCGCAGTAAAAAAATAAGGTTCTTCACAGCTTTTAGGGTTCTACAAGGTACCCATATTTTCTGCCCGTTCATCTTTAAGATTGTACTTTTAAGATTTCTAGAGTACATGTCACAATGCTTCAAAGAACCACAGGGTGCCATAAATGGGGACAAACTCGAAGAACCTTTGAAGGTTCAACAAAGATTCCTTTTTGATATCATGAAGGTTCTTTGAAGAACCGTAGGGTTCCATATATGGGACAACATTGGAGAACCTTAAGAGATTCAATTAAGGACCTTCATACAAAGGTTCTTTGGAGACTCCTTGGAGGTTCCTTGAAGCACCTTTTGACAGGTTTCTTTAAAGGACCCTAATGTAAAGGTTCCTTGGAAGAACCCTTGAGGGTTCCATTAACGGGACAAGGTCGATAACTCTTAGGGGTTCCAACTTGCACCCGCTTTTCTAAGAGTGTATGAACATTAACGATAGAGAGCAAACCGTGACAATATTAATCTAATGAAACCATGGAGCCTGGGGTTGAGGTTAAGCGGCCTGGGACCATTGTATCTTTAACTTTAAAAGGCGATCAATCAATCAATCAATCAATCAATCAATCAATCAATCCATCCATCCATAACTCAAACAATCAATAAATCAATCCATCAATCAATCAATCAATCAATCAATCATACAGTGTGCATTCGTGCATTATACATAATACACAATTAATAGCCCTGTTTTTTGTTTTTATTATCATTTTTTGGCTTCCATTGTCATATCTAAAAACTGTATGAATGATGCTTATTTAATTAAAACAACTGTATGTGTTTTTAATTAAACATTTTATGATCGTCCTTACACTAGTATTTTTCGTATTGCTATTGCTATCATGTTTAAAAAATAATTTAAATTTGAAATGTTTAATAACCTGCTATACTCATTGATATCTGTATTTAATATTTAGGAACTACTTGGACACAAGAAATAGTTTCGGCAATTGTAAACGACGGTGATCTGGATCAAGTCAACAAGACGCATACCACATTTCGAACGCCATTTCTGGAGGCTACTTTCCTTTATTCAACAAAGGTATTTGCTTACGTAGTTAAATTATTTTAATTGAAACACGAACATATAACGTTTAGTGTACTGTATATCTATTAATATCAAACATTATACGTTCCTGTCCTGTATTGTAAAACCCGTATCATGTTAATAGACCTGCTTTTGCCTTAAAAAAAGTTGTCAAATATGATATGATCAGATTGACGAAATTTGAATCAAATTTGGAAGCACTCTCAATACAGAGAACCAAGCAGGGAATCTCTCAGAATTGCTTGCTTCTTAAGCAAACGAAATGCATACGTTTGATCTGCGGGTTTCCAAGTCTCGATATGCAGTACATTCAATGCATCATCATAATTCGGTGTACCGCAATCTTTGATATCTGTTTCTGGGTGAGCCCTGCATTCCAAGGGGTGCTCGATATTCAATGAATAGGCATATATGCCCTAGTTTATACACAATGAGCACTTCTTATGCATCAAGCCCTGCTTCGTTTAGCTGCAAAAAATGAGTACTTTCCTACAGGCTTTGTTTAACATCATGGCAATTTAATCATCCCACTCAATGATGATATCTAGTAATTTTACTTTTACTTTGTTAACTGTCCAAGAATGAAGTTTAACATTGGTTACCACGGGGACTGGTATCACTCGTGACCAAATCATTCACATACTTCATGCATTTATATCTGCATCTATGTCCACAGCCTGGGCATTGTTACACATTGTTACCAGAAAATCGATTTGGGTCAGTTATGTGCCTTGAGGAACACCCCTGTTATCATAGCCCAGTCAGATAGTTTCAGTATTTAATCCATTCTTTTCTACGAGTAAGGAGATAATCCATCCACTGTGTGATTGTCAGTGACAAGTCCAAGATTCTATATATCGTTATGAAAACGGCAGAGTGCCGAATACGCAAAATTACTGTTCTGAGTAAACGGTGTTTGAAAATCTTGGTACCATTCCATTGGTCCTTCTAAAAATGTAGAACATTCGTGAGCACTCATTTGAAATGTATATTATAAAGTGAATGTACACGAATTATTGGCAATACTTGCATGTTCTGAAATAATCGAAATATCCCTCAAAACGCGTTTTAACAGCTATTCGGCTTTATGCTGTATCCAACATGTCTCTACAACTGCGCAGAGAGAGGTCGAATACGCATTCAACTTCGTGTAAACCAAAGCACGCATTTGTGATTTGGGCTATTTGTGTAGAAATTACTGGTTGTCTTAAGGCTATGTAGACTTAACTTTCCATAGAAGTTATAAATAGTCATCCCTGTAATATTTAGCAAAAACTCGAGGATTTTAAAGCAAAAATAACAATATTGGCTTATATTTTCCGGGTTTTTCCAATTTCACGGGTGCGCACTCACATTATTAAACGATAACAATATTATGTGGGGAATGTTTGTACTTATTTTGGTATCACTGGATAGAAGATAACTACAGCTATACGTTTGTATCAAATATATTACTATAGGACATGTAATATAGAAAATTCGGGGGTTCCCGCTATACAATACTATAGACCAACATGATTTGTACAGCTAAGTATACGATTCGTCTCTCTGCCGAATTCATTTATCGCACTTAGGCGCGATTCGTCCAAATCAAAATTTCAATAACTACGTCGGTGAGTAAGATTTACCATTAATTTTTAGTGGAAATAAAAGATAACCTGAAACATAATTATAAGCATACAAAAACTCAATTTGCTCAAAATTCTCGATTCGTCACTCTGCCGAATTCATAACGATATGATAAGTAAACTTCAAAATAAATAATTGTAAATCATTTTACCCTGTTTTATTATATTGAGAAACGAGGTGTCTGAAACGCTTATGAGGTCCGAAGTAGTAATATTATTTCCAAACAGAAAGAGAAATTAAAACCCAGTTTAGCCAGTCAAAATGTTTAGATTTAATCACACAAGTTTTCATTTCCTCTACCCGCTTTCTTTATGGATCACCGGATAGGATATCGACGTCCCACCAACCCATGAAATTATAGACAAGATGAAGTCCCCTCGTACCATCAAATCTCACCTACCAGGACACCTACTGCCACCTGACGTCATGGAGAAGAAATCTAGGATTGTCTATGTCGCTAGGAACCCTAAGGATGTAGCTGTGTCGTATTATTACTTTCATATTGGGCATACTACGCTACCCAGATACGAAACCTGGAATGATTTTTTTGAAGATTTTTATGCTGGAAAAGGTGAGTATAATAATTCCGCTTGTAGCTTAGATGTAATTTAGACTAAGAAGCTGATCATTTAAATGGTAATTACATAATTTAATCACTGCTCTATAACTCACCGTGCCGGTTGCTAGTAACTTCATAGAGCTTTTCGTTACATGTACGATCAGTCAGTCAATAAAAATATTTCACCATCTCTCTAATCTGCTCGATTGTAATAATCGGATTAACTACCAAAGCAAAAGTGAAAACAATTTTTAATTATACCGCACTGCACTAGTAGTACGTTCACGCGGTACCTCTGCATCAAACCATATCATGATGATCACTTGCACCTGTAAGATTGTATCTTTAAAAAGAGCAGTATTGTATTCAATCTATGATTGCAGATATACACAGGTGATGAGTGCAACCTGCTTGTAGTGCCCCGCGATATATTCAAAAATTGTTTTCACCTATTGCTATGGTAGTTAATCCGATCATTACATCACGTCGGCGGCGAATAGTACTGTGTAATTATGCAACTGAACATTTTACATTTTAACACATTTTAACATATAATACGCAATATCGAAAGATACTGAAATATAAGAGGCTTGACTGATGCTGAGGATTTGCCTTGGATCACTCCAAATCTAATACCGGTGCTCTACATTATTTATTAACATGTCGAATGAATTAGAGTTAGTCTCTCACAGCTTTTTAATTAAAAATCTGTATATGATTGTTTTTCAAATCGCAATTAAAATATCGTGGTCCAGGTCGCAGTATCATTCTCAACAGACAACAGTGGTTACGTCAGGTGTGGCACAAGGATCGATCTTGGGTCCATTATTGTTTACTCAGCTAAATCTAAATAGTTCCTTATGTCCATGTATGCTGATGATCTGCTTTTGTAAAATCGCAATATCGATAATGGATGTTATTTCCATTCAGCTGAGGTAATTGATTGTATTGGTGACGCCCAAGAAGCTTAACCTAAACACGGCAGAAACTAAGTGTATGCTCAGCACTAATAGGTAAAACGTTTTCGAGATTGTATTCTTGGTTGCCCTACTAAGTGCTATACGTCAAGTATCTTGGTGTCACTGACACTTACTTCTTCATGGTTTACCCATGCTTATAAATTGGCTTTTTTGATAGAGGTTTTTATAGTAAATATCCAGAGGTCGTTATCCGTTCTTCTCCAGAATAAAACTTATACGAATCCCAACTTGGTTACAGGTATTCAATCACTTCATTCTGTCCAAAAATGTGCAATGAAAATGATCTTGTGACGATGACGATGACGACGAAAACGATGTAGATGACGAAGACGATGATGATCACATATCTCCTCTAATATTTTATAGTTGTGTATGGTCCGTGGTGGAATCATTACCTGTATTACTGGAAGCGTCGACATGAACCCAATGTACTGTTTCTCAAGTTTGAAAACATGAAAAAGGTAAGCATTATTGCACCAATTATTATTAACAACAAAATAATAAGGTGAAATGTGATATTTACCCTGCCAATTTGAAATATTACACTATTTTAGCTCCAAAGCAAGGTGTTAACCTGCATAAAAGAAAGGTGGAACTGGCCAGTCCGGTAAGTACCACCTGAGGGAAATAATGTCCTCCTTTCCCTTCCCCGCCGGAAAGTCTATACTTGCATAGTTATACATAGTTTTGTCCTGAAGAAGCCAGAGTTAACCTGAAAACGCTCAACAGTTTCAGACTGTCCGGCTAATCTGTCAAAACACACGTAGATATATCTGTGTGGAATTTGTATGTTTACTGTCTTTTCAGGATCTTAAAGGAATCGTTGAACGAATTGCAGATTTCTTAGGTTACACCTTTTCAGATGCTGTACTTGACAGAATAGTCAGTCATTGTACATTTGAAAACATGAAAGCTAACCCAATGACAAATCCAGACACGCTGGAGAAGATGAACGTGAAGAATGTTGAATCAATTGACAGCAATGACATGACTCCAAAGGATCGTCCGTCATTCATGCGAACAGGTGAGATAATATATGAGGCATGAGGATGATGTCATCAGTTTATACGATCCAATTGATTTTCAAGGAATAAGGAGCAATTAAGGGGGAACTACACCCCTTGACAAATTTGTGACTGTTTTTGCATTTTTCACAAAAAATAATAACACACTGGTAACAAAAGTTATATATATTATAGGGGTAAAGAATCCACTTACTACACTGGAATTTCAGTGACTCAAGACAAGCGGTACGTTATTTATGATAAGAAAAGAGGTACCGCTAGAGTGTACCTCATTTCTTAACATATATAATGAACCACTTGTCTTGAATCACTGAAATTTCAGTGATGTAATTGGATTCTATAAATTTTGTTACCATTGTGTGGTTATTTTTTTAGAAAAATGTAAAATTGATCAGGGGGTGTAGTACCACCTTAATCTTGTAGTTAAGTTTCCTCGTTTCTACACCTGATTGCAGAGTTGTCGCTATATATTTTCTGTGGTGTATTATGGTGACATCACTTTCATGTCTCGGGTACAACATGTCGATTGATTGATAGGGCCGACGAACGAATTGTTGCGGAATGCTACGTGATTGTTAGTAAATAAGGTGCCGTATATTTCAATCAGCCGATCAGGACCCCGTGTCCGTGTTTACGCAATATGCACTCGCTACTGTGGCAAAAACGTTCTTTACATAACCAAACTTCACCCTTTTTCATAAATCTGTTTACGATAAATTTTAATTTCCTTTATTTTGCAGGAAAAGTCGGCGATTGGAAGAGTCACTTCACTGTAGCTCAGAACGAGGCCATGGATGCACTCATACGGGAGAAGCTGGCAGGGAGCGGACTTGTATTCGAATGTTAAAATTGTGCCATTGCAATGAACATGATGAAATAGCAATAATTCAGTTATTTGAATAATTTCAAATATATAGGCCCTATTTCATATATAATTTGTAGTTTTCATTGTGCAAAGCCAACATTTTGACACTCACCTAACAGTTTCTTCAGTACATACTTCTTCAGTGTGGTGTCCTATCATCCTCTTTGCTGATAGGATCTAACACAGCTCAATCCTGAGGGGCGTGGTCGTCAGTAGAGTGTCATACATGTGATTTAAATGGTAGGCCCCTCGTCTCTGTTTATGACGCAGGACCTCTTTTGTGAATCCAGTTAGCTTATCTGATGACGCGAGCCCACGCTCCCCTCTGGATGGTACTGTGTTACTACCAGCAAAGAGGATGATTGGATACCAATCACTAGGAAGAAGCTATGGGTCAGTTTCAAAAGTTTAGTTTTGTAAGATGAAAACTCCTGAAAAGTCTGGATTTCCAACAATCATGGCTGGATAAAACGACCGGAAATACAAACTCCTCTATAGGGGGTATGCATAATTTTCTGGACTAGCCCATTTCTTAGGAGTGTTTCAAGATATACCTGAACGTCAAGAGTTTGGCTACAGCTTTAATGATTCCTGATTTAACCTGGATGCACACATGCACTTACTTACCCAATATCATCAATTACATACGGAGATTTTGAATCATCCAGTATGTATATGATAATAGTAATTTATAATGTTGTGTGTATAAACATCTGTTTTCATTTCTTTTATCAAAACTTTATACCTTGGGTCAAACGGAAATTGTATATTCTTCCAGACAGTGGAGTAGCCAGGGGGAAGGGTGCAGGTTGCCCCCAGAAATTGTTCAGGGATAAAATGGGGGACGGCAAAGAGTAAAGTGTCCTTAAAATGGCTAAAAAGTGGACAAAAAATCACACCGAAATCCTGGCTGCTGCTTCCAGATTGTTTAGCATTTTATAACAGATTTTTTTTTCCGGTAACATTGCCGCTGGAAAAGTACGTAAAATTAAGGTGGTACTACACCCCTTGATAAATTTGTGACTATTTTGCAACAAAGGTTATGTATATTATAGACGAATCCAACGAGCCGAGTCATGGTCAGGATTTGGTCAGACAGTTTAAATTTCACATTTTAGGTGAGATGGAGCCGACGGGGACCCTGCTATGGCTGCCATTGAGGTGTATGAATGTGTTAAATTGGATTCGTCTAGAAGCAATGAATCTAGTTACTATACACTGGAATTTCAGTGACTCAAGACAAGCGGTACGTTATTTATGATAAGAAAAGAGGTACCGCTAGAATGTACCTCATTTCTTAACATACATCTCTCTCTGTGTCAGGTGGCGCTGTGTAGCGCTGCTGTGGTCTTCACAAGAGTACGCCATCTCACTCGATCCGATGCCAAGTGTGTTGCACCTTGCATTCCATGGTTAGAAACCAGCTTCACGTCATTAGTCCAAGATGTTGGTGGACGTCCTCTTCCTCGTTTGCCTTCCATGGCCCCTTGCAAAATCTGTTTTTCTACACCTCCATGTTTCCTGACAATATGGCCAAAGTACTTCAGCTTTCTCTCCATTATGCCGCTTCTGATGGTTAGACTTGTACCAATCTTGTCAAGGATCCAGGAATTTGTTCTCCTGTCTTTCCATGTCACTCGTAGAAGCCTCCTGTAACACCACATCTCAAAAGCATCTACTCTTTTCCTATCATTCTTGGTCATAGCCCAAGACTCGCATCCATAAGTGGCAATGGAAAACACAGTTGCACGAAGTAGGCGTACCTTGAGGTCAATGGATAGGCCTCTGCTTTTCCATATGCTTGACATGCCCTGCACAGTTGTCCTTGCAATAGCCAGTCTTCTCTTAATTTCAGTTGTGCTGTCACCACTGTTGTTAATCATTGAACCCAGATATTCAAATTGCTTCACCTCCTCAATCTGTTGTCCATCTATCACAAACTCATCACTTTTTCTCTCTCTCTGTCTACAACCATTATTTTTGTCTTCTTTGTGTTCAGGAGAAGGTGTTTTTCTTCACTGGCCTCTTTGATGCGCTTCAAAAGATCAATCAGCTCTACTCTGCTGCTACAAATAAGAGTGGTATCATCGGCGTACCTCAGGTTAGTAATTCTTGTACCGCCAAACTTCACTCCACCTTCAAACCCCTCCAAAGCTGTTCTCATTATGTCTTCAGAGTAGATGTTAAATAGGTTTGGTGATAGCACACAGCCCTGTCGTAAGCCTCTTCCAATCTTGAACCAATCTGTGTCTCCACTACTTGTTCTGACTGCCGATTCTTGGTCTTCATATAAGCAGCTGATCAGATCCACAAGATGACTTGGAAAACCCATCTTTTCATAGTTTCCCACATCTGAGGGTGGCTAACACAGTCAAAAGCTTTACTGTAATCTATGAAGCACATGTAAAGAGGAAGTCTATGCTCTCTGCATTTCTCAATCACATTCCTGATATTGACAATTTGGTCCCTAGTACCCCTTCCTTCACGAAATCCTGCCTGCTCATCAGATATTTCCTGCTCCATTTTGTTCTTCATTCTCTTGATGATGATCTTCAGAAGCACTTTACTTGCATGACAAATCAGGCTGATGGTCCGGTGATTGGCACACTCTTTCAAATTTCCTTCTTTGGCAGTGGAATAAATACTGCCCTGCACCAGTCTCTCGGCCATTTCTTCTTTTTCCAGATGATACCACATAGACGCCACATTAGGTCTATCCCTTCTTTCCCAGTTGCCTTCCACAACTCAGAAGCTACATTATCAATGCCAGGTGACTTAGCATTTTTCATTTGTTCCATGGCAAGCTCAACTTCAGATCTCAATGGTGGAGGTTCTTCCTCACTCGTTTCACACTGTACATACACCTTGTCATCTTGTGCCTCAAACAGCTGGGAACTATACTGAACCCATCGCCTTTTGATGTCTACACTTTCGGTAAGAGTGTTACCTTTCTCATCATTTATAACATCCATCCTGGGGGTCCACTTCTTTGTAAGTTCTTTGGCAATACCAAAAGCTATTTTTGAGTCACCCTTACATCTTTCCATTTCCACACACTTCCTTTCGATGTAGTTTCTTTTGTCCTCCTTAACACTTTTGGAGACCTCTTTGTTTAAGCGTGCCCATTCTTCCTTTCCTCCATCTGCCTTTGCTCTCTTCCTGTCATCAGCTAGGTTTAAGGTCTGCTGAGAGATCCACGGCTGTTTCCGTTTCATCTTTCTAGGGATGTACTTCTTTGCTGTGCTCTGGACTGCTTCTTTCATGTCTTCCCACAATTCATTTGGGGTCTGCTCCTCTTCATTAACTTTCAGTAACTCATCAAACCTGTTCTTCACATCTACTGAATATTGAGTGGGAATGTTGTCAACATCATACCTGGTAGGTGGTGCATTGTCTCTCTTAGCTCTCAGTTTTAGTTTTACTTTGGCTACAAGTAGCTGATGGTCACTACCACAGTCAGCGCCTGGTCGTGTCCTGACATTTTGGAGTGATGTTCTCCACCTCTTCCTGACCATGATGTAATCGATCTGGTTTCTTGTTCTATCTCCTGGGCTCATCCAAGTCCACAGTCTCCGTGGATGATGCTGAAATAACGTGTTCCCAATGACTAGGTTATTAGCTTCACAAAATTCCTCCAGTCTGTCTCCACGTTCATTTCTGATCCCAAGTCCATATTGGCCTATACACCCAGTTTTCTCCTTCATTTTGCCAATCTTAGCATTCCAATCCCCAGTACGATGAGTAAGTCTCTTCTAGGTATACTATCCATAACTCCTTGTACCATCTCATAGAAGTCTGTCATCTCACTCTCTGATGCATCTGATGTTGGTGCATACACTTGTATGATAGATATATTTAAAGGATGTCCTTGCAGTCTTACAGTCATCACTCTTTCATTTATTGGATTATATCCCAAAACGCACTTGGCTGTGGTTCTTTCTATTATGAAACCCACACCTCCACGTTTCCTTCCAGTATCTTTTCCAGAATAGATAAACATACTTCCATCATCTGTAGTGAACCTCCCTTGTCCAAGCCACCACAACTCTGTTACTCCTAGGATCTTAATATTGTTTGCAACCATCTCCTTCTCCACAACTTCAATCTTTCCTCCTGACATACTGCGTACATTCCATGTAGCAATATTTATTGGCTTCCTTAAAGGGGTGCTGTTCCTTTCCTTCCTGGGACCGTCAAGAACAGGACTTCCTGTAGCAGGCTTTAATCCTGATCTGTCATCACCAACAGGTGTACTCTGAGCAGCATCTCTCTCTTCCCCAGTAGCCATTGACGTATCTTCCGGCCTGCGGGTCGCACCTTCCGATACCATCGTTTTCTTTTGACTTTGTACTCTCATGCTTACATTCAAGGCCAAATAGTACGGTGGGTGGCCAGGTCCTTCCGTACCAACAGTAGAGGGCCATTCCTGAGTTCTTACAGTACTAGCCTCCTCTTGACACAAACCATCTCCCTGGATGCCAGATGTGAGCTTTGTGTAATTGTGTTTTGTCGTTGACTATACGGTTGATTCCTCCGGCGCAACACATACATCAATGCTGTTGACCATTGACGACTATTTAAACCATAGCTAGTATTCGCTATTTACCCATAGCTGGGTTAAAGAAGGTTCACCCTACGAAAGTGTCCCTTCCTTCTGCCTACTCATACCACACTGGCGAGATAACATGGTAGAGGCTGGATGAGCTCCGAGTTGGAAGAGAGGAGTTCTTGAAGTCAGCTCTTGCTGTTATACTGACAGGGGGTCTCAGCGCCCCCTGAGAATCCACATCCTACACAAAACACTATGATTGGGACAGCAAGAAAGAAAGATGAAGAGAAGAAGTAAAAGTAAAAGTCACAACACAAGCTGGCACCCACACTAGCTTTTACCCGACAAAAGGAAATGGATGATGTTGTCCGTCTGTGGACAACCTTTTAGTCCACAGTCCGGATTTAATTTGACAGTATCGCCCATTTCCTGATGCCCGTGTGGGGTTACGCTGTCACCTTCACACTGGGGATCTGTGTCCTGTACCGCCAGTGTGATATGATTTATGTACCCATCAGTACTGGAATTCAGCGCCTTTACCCTAGTATGTGGAATAAGAACTCCCATCCTCTACGATACTTAGGACGAAAGCTCCAATACAAAAACAACACCAGACAAAAAACAAACTACCAAGCCAACTAACTTGGCTCACCTTTCCTAACCAGCTGTGTTGCGAAAGGAAGTTTTAAGGTAGAGAAGGTAGACAGATAGAAGGATGAAAAAATAGAAAAGGATGAAATATAGAGTAGTGTAGGTAGGAGCATCCAAAATGGGACAAGGTGTAAGTACCCAATTGGAAAAAATCCAGCATAGATGGAAAGAGTTGGCACAAGTGCCAAAATGCTGGCAAAAGGTAGTTTTAAGCTCCTCGACACTGGGATAAGGTGTCTCCCTTTAATGAACCACTTATCTTGAATCAACGAAATTTCATTGAAGTAATTGGATTCCTTGCCCCCCCCCCCCACTCCAATATATTGACATACGTCATGTGCCCATGAAAAGCCTGACCCCGGTTTTTTGGCAAATCCTACACCCAATGACCGCGTTTTTTCAGCAGCCTACACTGAATGATCCCCTTTTTTGAACAATTAGTCCTCAAATTTGAAATTTCAACGCACTACGCTCGCATTTTCAGCAAAATGAACACGTTTTGTCTATTTACTGTAAAATTGAGTAAAAAGCTATTTTTGATTGTCAATGATGTGAAATTTTGGGTGCTCACATACAAAATCACCTCATTTTTACGTTGCCAACCCGAATGATCCCTTTTTTCAGAGAGAGAGAGAGAAATAAATAGACACTTCATATAACGTAACACGGATTTTTATTTGACTCTTCAAATTACGTAACATGGATTTTTGTTTGATAATCAAACCATCGGTCAAAGGTCCCGACCAACACTAGATTAACTTATTTGACATTATACTGTATTACATGCATTAAAACATGTTATTAAGGTATATGGTTTTCAGTTTGGTGTTCCATTATTCCGAAAAAACGGTGAGTGCCATAATGTCAACCGGTTTTCTGTAGCCGTAAAAATAAGGATAATAATTGTGGTCAAGATGGTACATTAGAATTAAAATTCACCTTTCATATAAACGTTTGACGGCTCTCATGTGTTGATACTTGTGTGCAAATTTAGGCAAGCAATACACGCTTTGCTGTGAGAGCTAGAGGTTGTGATGCTATTATTTCCAATCATTAAGCAAACAAATTGAGTTCTGCAATCTAAAATTTGACCCCTATTGACCACTAGACACACTGATTGAATTGTTTAAGCTTATCGTTTGCTGATCTAGAAACGTTGATTAGAAGTATATTTCCGAGTGTTCACGTTAGGCCTTCCTTCCAACTAAACTAGGAAGTCTGCATGTTATTACCTAAACATGCACTGAACACATATTTTCGATACAGATCTTAAATGAAAATTACAATTGCAGGTCGATTTAAATAGCAGTGCATTAGGTTTACCGTGGTCCTTGATAAGTAGAATAAGATCAACAATTTCTTTTCTTGTACGAGGACTTGCATATAAATTGGTTTTGAATAAGTAATTTGTATTTCTGTTTTATTCAATTATTCAGGAAATCGCGCACTGTAATTTGTCTAAATGCGGCACGAGAGGATATAATAACCTGGATTATATTACCTCCAATCCATTATTTAAAACCACGCATTGTGATTTGTCCAAACGGGTTCATTAATCTTAAGTAACCTGATTGCAACTAAAGTTTGTTTCGGCTTATATTACAGTGTACTTACAGGTTATATTTATAAATTGCGCTTTTATAAATACGCACGTGACCCATCGGTACGACATACCAAGACCAATAAACGTGACCAAATCCTCATGCATTGACCACTATACACAAAAGGATAGGAACTCTGTAAATAAATATCATCAAATTTAAGTATTAATTGAATAGCAAAATTATTACACACATTGCAATTCCGAATTTGTAATATGTTATCAAAAACAACATTTTGAAAGTATTTGACGACGGAAAAAGGTGAACAAAATATAATTTTTTCCGCCTTTTCATTCAAATGTATAGGAAGTATGTAGAAGGTCACTTCGAGATTTACTGTCTATAAGTTGTTATGGCAGCGCGGAGGAAGTCACGTGCGTATTCATAAACGCGCATTTATAAATATAACCGAAGTACACTGTATTAGGTGGACAAAATAAGACTCATGACATCTGTGTATTGATATAGATTCCATGCACGCAGTTGAGCGAAGCACTTACGCTACACAGGGTGTCCCTGAAAGAACTGTATCGTCGGAAACGTAATTGTTTGGGTATTTTAATGCCACAACTAAAAATTGTTACGCTGTCTCTACTGTCTCTCAGAGTAGGGGCTACAATGAAATATTTTCAGAGGTGAAATATGGACTGTTTGAATGAAAATATTCTTTGCATTTAACAGAGAATCTGTTAAGGCTAAGACGACGAAAAAAAACCTGTTCTACTTGCAAATGACGCCAAAAATCACCAAAATCAGTAAATATTTTGCAATTTGGGGAAACTGTGGATAATGTATATTGTTAGTGAAACAAATATTACAGTTTGCACCAAAATGCATCCCCTTTATTTTCTTTTATATTAAGTATAAGGCGCCTCGTACAGTTTGGTCCCATGTGCTATTGTTGTCCCGATGGGTACCGATGGCTCATTGTCATACCATGCAGATGTAAAAGAACTTAAGAAACGATATCACGTAATTTTCAGGGTATGATAGGAAGAGCTATATGATTAAACTTGACGTGGGGTGGCGTATTTATTCTATGGAACATATTTATTGGTAAATACCGCAAAATTCCGTCTACAAGCATATAAATGCCTCTAAACGAGTTTTTTTTTGACACAAGAGCCAAGAGGCAGACACTCTCAAAAACAAATATATTACTGATAAAGGCGGCTGTACAAACATGTATATTTGTAAGACCAATCTATTGCAATGTTTTTGAGAAGGGTATTGACCTTTCATATCTTTCGTTAAAAAAAACCCTCGTTTAGAGGCATATATGCTTCTAGACGGAATTCTACGGTATGATGTTTTGAATAGAACTGTGGTAGGAATAATAAAAGGTGTGTGTACAGTTATATTACAGGTTTGCAGTTGTGATCAGGTTATTAATATGGAAGAAGTCTTGGGAATCGAAACAGGTACAATATTTCCTTAATTGGGCTATTTTAGAAATTAATGGCACCCCTTAATGAAGACATGTAAGTTTGGGAATTCCCAGACCAAAATTTCCATTTTGACAATAAAATGATTAAATAATTGGGAATTCCCAGTGTCCCTACAGAAGACAGGCAAATTTGTGCCAAAATGTTTGGGAATTCCCAAACCTAAAATGTAAAGGTGTCTTTTTTTTTTGGAATTCCCATGTCTTCTTTAGGGTTGACCATTTTTTGGGGAATTCCCAGAGCAAAAAATGGTGTAAAATGTTAGGAATCCCGTGTCTTCTTTAGGGGGGTGCCTTTAATTTCTTGAATAGCCCAATTGAGGGGCTCAAGATACGACTTCAATTATCATGGTAGTTTTATAAAAAAATTAGAGATGGTGTTTTAAATGAGAAAACGTTGGTGTTTTAATGTACATGTAATATGGTATAAACATAGTCTATGGTATAAATTTGGTCAAGTAAACTCTGTTGGAGTTTTGATGGATTTTAAAAGAGCCGTTAAAACATCTATAACTTCCCGTGCACATTTGATAATATTTGCAAAGAAAAGCTTTTGAGCTCCTATCAATACCGGGTGGTCTAAATAGACCCTGGTGTAAGAACATAAGAACTATTGGCGCTGGTTAATAAAATCGTGACAAGCTGTATAGGCTCGTGTGGTACTTTAAAAGATTTAGAAAAGTGCACGTTAGGCAACCAGTAATATTAGATATGCAGGTTGTGGTCGTCAACGTAATTTAATAAGCTACATTACTACTTGAACTTTGCTTCAATAAAATCGGTCGGTGATCTCCAAGTGAAGATATGTCCAATTGCGTCAAGTAGTTCTAAAATACAGCTTGGGTCACTTACGTGTCTTTGTCTAACAAAAGTGACTGAATTGAGTTGAATTACGAACCATCTAATCGGCGCAGGTGCTCTTATAATATCCAATTTAAAAAAAGTGAAAGACAGACTTGAAAAACCTTAATATTGTTCTGAAATATTTGACGATAAGCGTGATACGCGGTACAAACTTGATACGTGCCTGCGGTGCAAACAAGGTCTGTGGGCAAAAAGTGACCCAACTCAGGGAAACAAGTACAATCAGACATAGCATTTGAACCTGAACTAGGAAAAGAACCAAGTAAAGTTTTTCTGTTAGCCAAGATGTTACCTATTCTACTGCATATCACAATCACGCCATGGCTTCTTTTATTTTTGTCTAAAAAGCAAAAATTCAATTGCTAATCATGAAAGTCAATTTGACGCGATGCAAGCTTGATATGCTCGAAAATGTCAAAAGTGGCCCAACTAGATTTCTGGACGATTTAGTTAATTAAGCATAGTGTTTGTGCCTGAACTAGTAAAGAAACCAAATAAGGTTTTTCTTGTAGCCACGATATTACCGATTCAAATTGTTGCCATGCTCTCTTAAATTTTATTTATCTAAAAAGCGAAATTGCAATTGTATAATTTTTATTTTTAGATATAATCATAGAGTAAGTTTACTTTGTGTGTGTATAGACCTTATACAATAAATCAACCGGAACAATTTAATTGACCTTTTCGGTAAATCTGCGTCGATGCGCACATCGTTTATATTGCACATCGTTACTGCATATGCAAGTCGGCGTGATGTCAAATGACGAGTTATCAGGTATACTCGCAAAGGCTTATGGGATTCACCGAAAAGGTGAATTAATATAGCAGACATGTTGGAAGACAGTTCTAAAATAGCTGGACAGGTTTCAATCTTTAAATTTATTCCATACTTACCACCTGTTTTATTGTATAAGGTAAAGGTAAAGGAGTCGAACTAGAATTTTACAGGACGGACTATCTTTCTTTCGTCGGCGATTAGGCTAGACTCCACCGTGAAATGTTGCTTGGGGGATCGCCACACCTCCTCCACTGCGAGTATGTTATCTTCCAGCATTTAAGAATGCCGGTACCCATTTATGTACACCTGGGTATAATGTATTATCATGAAAAATTCCCCTCTAGAGGCTTTCCAGAGGTCATAATTTTATTTAAATAAAGGTGGCAATAAGCCATTATCTCAACGATTACGAAGATTCCAATGCGGAATGCATTTCCCCCTCAAGTTTTCACTAATAATCACACAATTCTTACAACATTTTATGATATTTTTTGGTATTTTTGTAAAAACAATGTTAACAAAATAACGTTGCCAGCATTGGGCCAGTGTATCGAGGCAAAACGTTGCCCCATCACTGTATGGCCCATCACTGGTCATGCGTGATATTCAAATTTGACAACTTCATGTGTTTGAGAATCTACCTGTCTTTTGTCTTTTTCGGATTGTTTTGTGTTTCCCATATTTAAACGCATCCAAACATACCAAAAGCTGGGTTTTGTTGATTTGTATTATGGTTCAACAAATCAGTGATTGCTGCTTTACCATGATAATCTATCACCAACACTACACCAACAAACAATTCCACTGCTCAGTGCCAGAAGTGGGTAAGTGCAATAAACAGCTCTGTGAATATTTGGTAATTTACACACAATATATTATTCTCATCTAGACATGATGGGTACATATGTCAGCCATTGCACTTACTCACATCTGGCACTGAGCAATCGAATTATTCGAATTGCTTCGAGCTAATTTGCCTATATTATAATGATATCATTTTAGTCAAAATGTTCCTGCAAAGTGGCGGTTTCCGGCCACCAGCTCCTAATGGGAAAGTGAAGATTTACGAGTGTGAAGGAGTACCGCTAGCCGAACATTGTATGCAGCCAAGTACCATGGAAGCTCTGAAGACGTGGCAAGCAAGGCAGGACGATGTCTTCGTTGTAACATACCCCAAAGCTGGTACAGTGTATTAGGGACTTGCAATAACTATCAGCTCTGGGAGGGTGAGATTTCAAAAAGGTGAAGACAATATTATCCATTTGAGTAAGGTTTGCAAATTGGGTAGGTCGGGCGGTTTCTTTAGTTACAAAGGCAGTGGGGTAACCACTTGGGGTTGGGAGAGGGGAAATTGCCCACCCCCTCACATACAGAAATGTTCGGGGATGAAAATTGGGGACGGCAACGAGTAAAGTGTCATTAAAATTACTAATTTGGATGAAAATTTGGCTTCGCTCCTTCACACTACAAAAGCTGGCCGTGCTGTACAAAGGTAATAAAATTGTCTTTTTGCCAGTTTGTCATTAAAGGACTTTGTTATGCGTCGATATCCATCAAAGAATAATGCTTATGGCGCATTGACACAACAGCGCAAATAAATAAATAAATAAATAAATAAATAAATAAATAAATAAATAAATAAATAAATAAATAAATAAATAAATAAATAAATAAATAAATAAATAAATAAATAAATAAATAAATAAATAAATAAATAAATATAACAATTCTGTCCGAAACTGGAAGCCAATGAACATCTATAGAACTTGGTGTTATTATGTTCCCTTTGTTTTGTATGAGTTTAAAAATAGTATCGTAACATCGATGCTTTAGAGGTGAGTCAGACGTTTGATCTACCAATCTGGTAATAAACACCAAAGTTAATGTGACTGTCAATCTAATCTTGAATTGACGGAGCAGGAATAAACTGTTTTTAGCCTCTTGTGTGATGTATTTCGAAGATAGAGAGAAGATGATTTTAAGATTGAGGATATGTGTGATGTGATCAAGCAAAATCAGTCGGAAGTCAGATATATTGATTTTCAGATCTAGCCAAACAAAGACAATAATTTCTTTTGTTGCATGTTGTTTTGAAGACACTTCAACTGTTCGTATCTTTGGAACTAAATGATCAATTTCAACGGGGTTTTATGCAAAATGTAGCTTAGCTGTATACAATCATTTTGAAAAATGTAATATGCCCGACTGATTTTGCTTGATCACGACATCACATATGATAGTCGACTTATCGCTCTTTGATATTCGTATTCAATATTTTGTTGTAGGAACCACTTGGACACAAGAAATAGTATCAGCAGTTATTAGAAAAGGAGATCTGGAACAGGTCAACAAGACTCATACTTATTTGCGAAATCCATTTCTCGAGGCTACAATTTTTAGTTCAACAAAGGTATTTTCAATTCATTAATACTATCATGTTAAATGAAACACGCAACAATACTGGTATATAAACGCTTTTTATTCGGAAGGGGAGTAAAAAACCCCAACAAAAATGCATGTGTGTGTGGGGGTGTGTGTGTTGGGGGGTCATCATGAACTACGCAGTCTTTTTGATTAATTTGTTTTGAGGAGGGATGTGCGAGGGGGGTGGGTATTAACATTTTCAAACCGAGACGGGGCTTATAAAATAATAATAATAATAATAATAATAATAATAAAAATAACAATTAACACTTTCGGCCAAGAAGAAAGAAGCAAAGAAAGCCATTTCTATCAAAACAATTAAACAATTTCTAAAAAGATAATAAAACCACTAGTTTAGCCTATCAATTTATTCTGGATTTAATCAATACTCTTCTCTTTCTGCATGCTTCTTCTTTCGGATCCCGGGTGTATAGGATATCGACGTCCCACCGACCCATGAAATTATAGACAAGATGAAGTCTCCACGTACCATCAAATCTCACCTACCAGGGCATCTATTGCCACCTGACGTCATGGAGAAGAAATCTAGGATTGTCTATGTAGCCAGGAATCCCAAGGATTTAGCTGTGTCATATTATTACTTTTCTATGGGGAATCCAACGCTACCCCAATATGATACATGGAATGACTTTTTTGACGATTTTTGTGCTGGTAAAAGTAAGTAATGATATCCTTATTTCAACTACAGTATTGACTTCACTGCTAATAACTTGACCCCCATAGAGACACTACTAAACACGAAAAACTTACATTTTCGTTATTTTAATCAGCCAGTTTGTTCTCAAAAAATAATACAAACCTCAATTAAAAGTAGTTTCTAATAGCAGCCTAGGAAGCAACTACAAATCAATGGGAAGCCAACATGATCGCAAAAGCTTGCAATTAAAAACTTTTACCATCTATCTTCGTATATTATTTATATGGGACTATTTCAGGAAGATCGAGCTGTGCACAATACTATGTAATTGGAACCTTTCCTGCATATCATTAATATTAAATGTTGCTGATACTAAAACAAAATACCCGATGATTGTATGAAGTTAGCAACTACAAGCTTGACCGTCGTTTAATCTGAACTAAAGGTAAACTTCTAGTGCATCGCCATAAATGCTTATGAACCCAACCCCTCATATAGGGGGTTTGGTATCATTCCTACCAGAATGCATGATTTGAATGCAATTTACTCTGAATAGCTTTTGGCGGGAAAAGGTAATCGAACTATACAAAGGGTCATCAACCACTGACACTTGCTGGTGTCGACTTGCAATCTACTGATTGCGTCAAAATTTTGGGTGTGAAGATAACTCATGATCTTAAATGGGATGTGCACACTACAGATGTCATCAAAAAGAGCTACAGGGCGTTTGTTCATGCTCACCACGCTGAAGCGGTTCGGTCTAGATCTGGATGACCTTAAAACCATCTACATAGGCTTTATAAGACCGCTTGTTGAGTACGCTGTTCCAGCGTGGCATCCAGGTTTGACCGAGCAGCAGCATTACGCCCTGGAGCGCGTCCAAAAACGGGCATGCAAAATCATGCTGGGCTACAAATTTACATCTTATCAAGATGCTCTAGAACGTTGCAAATTGACTGAGCTGAGATCACGTCGCGATCAAATCTGTCTTAAGTTTGCCAACAAACTCCTGGAGCAGCCTGACTTCCGTAGCTGGCTTCCAGGTTACAGGAAGGAGATTGGTAGGAACCTGCGAAACGCTAACCACCTGTCTTTACCTAAGGTGCGCCTTCAAAGATACGCGCGTAGTCCCATCCCATACATGGTTCAGCTGTGGAACAAGGATGCTTCAGGAGCAGGTCAATAATTTCTTGCTAGCTTGTTTGCAGTTATATTTAGTTTGTATGTGATTTCGTTTTGGATTTCATGCTGATGTAAGATATATTTTGTGTTTTGTTGTTGCCAATTTCTTTGTAGCATGTATGTAATTCAGCCGTTTGGCTGCCATATGCTTTGTTGTAATAAACCTTTAATAATAATAATAATAATAATAATAATAATAATAATAATTATACCTAGGTAACACAGCAAAATAGGTCTAGTACCATGAGGTCAATTGACCTATATTCTTGAAACATTCTAGATTGCGCAATCCTATCTTTGTTTGAATTGTTATATCATAACACACATTTTGACACTTCTTTTGTCACAATCGGAGCATAAAAATATGACATTTGACCTTTATCGAAATAACTCAAGAATGGTAGCCTACACTATACATATAGGACAAACACACTTGTTAGGACAAACTAACACCAGTGTTACCTCCCGACGCCCGGCTCACCAACTATAAAAGGTTTCGAAAACCTCGTCGATGACGGCAATGATGATGACGATGATGAAGACTGTGAAGCCTAAGACGACGATGGTAATGACGATGATGAGCACGACGATGACTATGATGAAGATGGCAATGAGGATGATGGTGATGATACGGTAGTGATGATTATGATAATGAAGATAATGATATGATGATGAAGACGACGAACAAACTATCTCACCTTGTATCTCCTCTATTATTTTATAGCTGTGTATGGTCCTTGGTGGAATCATTACCTGTATTACTGGAAGCTACGCCACGAGCCTAATGTACTGTTTCTCAAGTTTGAAAACATGAAAAAGGTAATGATTATTGCACCGATTATTATTAACAGGTATATCTTTTATACTGTCAATGTACTGTTATGTTTATCTTACAAATTCTGCTGCCACCTTACACAAACCATCTTGTTATTCAACTTAAAATGGACAGAAACCCTTCCCGGCAGTTATTAATAATATATATTATTTCAACATTTTAGGTAAAGAATAGCAAAATTAAACTTTGACGGAAATTGGCTTTAATAGTATTGACAAAATAAGTTTTCAGGTGTTTTTGAAAAGACTTTTTGCCGAAATCGACGGTCGCAACACTTTGGCTTTGAGTGATTTTTCAAAATTGTCCGTTTCACGTAATCCTATAATAATACATTTTTTAAGTATTAAAATAAAGTTTAATAGTGTGAACCTTAAATTTCAATTTCAAATGGAAACGGGCCACTAAGAGAAAATAGTGGAGGAGAATCGACTCCGTCATTAATAACATAACCTTCAAACAAGGTTTCTTTGTCCTTTACCTACCCCACTATGTGTTGCAACCGACGAAATGGCCCTTTTCAGAATTTTGTCAGACCAACCCACAAGCGAGTACAATTTGCAACAATGGTAAATTTGGAACTGTTCGGGTGTGATAATGTAATATGCCCAAGAGGTATTAGAAAGGCTTTTTGGTGGCAACGAATCTTTAGTAGGAAGGCACTACGTGTATGTCATAGACCAAGGGACAGCCGACAATGATACTCCTTCTAAAGGCAAAGTCTACACGCATAATAGCTTTATCCTGAAGAAGTCAGAGCTAAACTTTGCGAGCGCTTGACAGGTTCATACAGGTCCAAAGACAGGGAACCCTATACATTCTGAATCAGTATGAAATGTATGCTTTCTATTTTGTTTTATTCTGATTTTATTGTATTTTCAGGATCTTAAAGGAACTGTAGAACGAATTGGACATTTCCTAGAATACACCTTTTCAGATGATGTACTTGACAGAATAGTCAGTCATTGTACATTTGAAAACATGAAGGCTAACCCGATGACAAATCCAGATACACTAAGATTTATGAAAACCAATGTGGAATCAATTGACAACAATAACATTATTCCAAAGGATAGCCACCCATTCATGCGTAAAGGTGAGAAAGTACGCGAGATATGGAACTGGTGTCGTCACTTATGCGATCCCTTTGTTTTTCAAAGAATGAGGGCCATTAATCGAGGATTCGAACATTACCTTTCATATGCAGAGATCGATAACTCACGTTTCATTAAGGTTACACGAAGAAACGTATAAAAACGTATAAAAGACGTTTAAAGTTGTTCTCTAAAACCGCGTTTTCTCAGCAATCAAATATCGCAGTGAGTCAAATGTTGGTGCATGGATGTATCTTAACATTATTTTTGTTTGTTTATACAAATTTTTAGAATCCGTTTGAAAATCCTTCGTTTAAATCATTTTTTACGCACCATGTTCACAAGATCAAAAACACGTTCCATGCAGTTTTTTTCAAATATTCGCTCCGTATAAAACTACGCCGAGTGATTGTTTTCTCCTTTTTTGTATTGTACTACAAATCGACCAAAGAAATAATGTTGCCATGGGGAAGAACCAAAAACAGTACCGATTAAATTTTATTAGCCCGTTTTTGGGAACAATTTTCGAGACATAGGGCCTGCACTTTGGCTCGTTTTTTGCAGGTTTACATGGTCCAATAATCACAAGATGACTGACATGTGGTAACAAAGGAAGCAGTCACTGCAATTTGATTATGTCCCATATGATTGGCCATTCAAGACACCCCTGTGAATATACTATAGCGGCCTTTTCAAAATATAATACCTGTTTGCTTGACTGCATTGACAATACCCGGGAACAATACACACAGTATATGCATTGGACAAACTTTTTACAATAAGCATGATAAGTGATGATGTGACCTCCAGATTTATACATCGTTCGTCTCGCACACTGACGACATTTGATTGAATGGACTGCGCCGTGATTACGGTGAAGGACACCGGTTCAAATCCTTTGTTTGGAGCCAATCGATAAAAGCATGCAGGGCCTCTATACCCTATACCCATGTACAGTTTATCCCTTACATAACCTATGTTTGAATAATCCGCGCTACAAAGTCCCATTCAGTGATCCCAGCGAATGTGAAAAAAAAAATCAAATTGTTACGTGTATAAATTTTTTAATGAAAAACAAATGGCAAAAAAACAAAACAGGAAAACGACAGTATTGACGAAGTTGAAGCCCCATTCAAATACATGTAGCTAATTTATATACTGTCAGTACCGGTATATAAATTACAGACTCACGTAAATGCATTATTTTTTGTCTTAGACACACGGCTTTCGGCTGAACCACTACACTAGCAAGCTATGTTAGCACATCTATGACAATGACGAAAGGTACAAAATCAGCCATAGGCCTTTTATGACCTTTGACATTCTTTTGTGGCGTGGTCTTTCAATTCACGCCGAGTGTCCTTGACAGGTTCGACTATGCTTCAGTGGTCATGAAAGAATTCAAAAGATAATCTCTGCCCCAATAATCTCAGGCAATTATCTGAAACTGCTCCTCGGATCATAAGAACTCAGTCCTCAAATGATAGTCATAATAATGTCCAAAATATAAAAATTACTGACTATCATTGAAGACTGAGTTCCGCAGTCTAGTATCCAAAATCTGAATTTTGATGATTTTTACGATCGTCGGGATGAAAAAAAAAATATAAATCAAAGAAAATAAAGAAAAAAATAAATAAAACAAGAAAAGAAAAAAAAAGACAAAGAAAATTAACCAAATTAAGGGATCTGGAATGAGCGTTTTGAGCGTTTCGATAGTATTTTTTGTGGGACATCAGAGCACATCAGACATATCGAATTGCATTCTGAATACGAAGAATGTCTTTCTGATATCAAATAAATTTCATTGTTTGGAATTCACGATATAATACAAATTTTATGACAAATTATTAAAATTTGATATTTTTCACATTTTGATATATAACAGTCCTCGAAGTAAATATCATAAATCTAATGATATATTCTTAAACAGTCCCTGGCATACCATACATGTATAGGCCTATGTATAGTACATTAGTCTGCTTTATCTGTTTTGTGCTGTTTAAGCAAATTTAAACATAATTTCCATAAAATGTAAGCTTTTACTCTCAGATATGTCCCTTTCATTGTAGGTGGGATGAAATGCCGACGATCAATTGAAAATTTTGACCTTTCGTATTGAAGATATGGATTTTTTCCCAAAACACCAAAAAAATTAGGTCTGTTGGGAAAAAAATCTATATCTTCAATATGAAAGGTCAAAATTTTCAATTGACCGTCGGCTTTTCCTCCTGCTACATACACTTTAAGAATATATCATTAGATTTATATAATTTACTTCGAGGACTGTTATATATCAAAATTTTGAAAAATATCAATTTTTTATAATTTGTCATAAAATTTGTATTATATTGTGATTTTCAAAAAATGAAAATTATTTGATATCAGAAAGACATGCTTCGTATTCAGAATGCAATTTGATAGGTCTGAGGTGCTCTCATGTCCCACAAAAAATACTGTCGAAACGCAATAAACGCTCATTTTAGATCCCTATTCCAATTAAAATTCTACCAGGGTTCGAACCCACAACCTTTTATTTAACAGTCGAGATCGAATACCACTACGCTGTGAGTGCTTCTGCCAGAAATGCGTTTGTTCATCATACTTATTGATTACGGAATAAATCGCAAACACATGATATATATATATTACTTGTCTATACGCTGGCGAAGTTACGTAATAATCGGATTAACTACCATAGCAATAGGTGAAAACAATTTTTGAATATACCGCGCTGCACTGATACTTTCACGCGGTACTCTGCATTGAACCATATCATGCTGATCCCTTGAAAAAACCAGTATTGTGTTCAATCTATGATTGCAGACATACACAGGTGATTAGTTCAACCTGCTTGTAGTGCAGCGCGATATGTTCAAAATTGTTTTCACCTATTACTATGGTAGTTAATCCGATTTATTACGTAACTTCGCCAGCGTATTACTAATAAATACGTATATAATCTCCAATCAATAATGAACCTTGCCTCCGGCTATGCGGTTCCTATGCAAATGTTGACTAGTAAATTAATATAGGCGTTGTAGCAGATGACAGTGCTCATTCAAGCCTGTCAAGGTCAGTTAGTAGCCACTTGCTGAATGGATGGCCATTATCAGCTATCAAAGAGATGCCTTGTGCAGCTGCCAATCACAGTAGAGGTTTGATAACATTTGGTTAAAAACCCAAATGTGATATAAGGACAAAGCTGTGCATGTTGGTACTTAATTGTTTGGATTCTTATGTTGAAATTCCCTTGTATTAGTATTTTTATGTGTAGTGTATATTGTTCATAAATTATATAGCTTTTAAATTTTGGGCATTTTTGCTCTGTTGCACTGTACCATTATGGAATTTGAGCAAATAAATTACCGACACAAGCAGGTATACAGTGTATTATTTTATTTTTATTTCGTATCTCAGGAGCACAGCTCACTTGGTAAGGCGTCAGAATTTGGTACACGAGCGCTTCGAACTTTAAATCGGAAGGTGGTGAGTTCGAGCCTCATCACGGTCACATTAATTTTATAAACCAAATATTGTTCGAACTTTTCATATTTGTTTTTCTTTTATTGTTTCTTTTTCTTTGTCTTTTTTTTCCTTGTTTTATTTAATTTTTTCTTTATTTTTCTTTGATTCATATTGCCAGGGTAAGGAGTGGAGGGAACTAACGGCCCATTCAGTGATTTTTTTCATCTGGACGATCGTAAAAATCATCAAAATTCAGATTTTGTACTAGACTGCGGAACTCAGTCTTCAATGATATAGTCAGTAATAATCTTTTGATCATTATATGACTATTCGCTTTACTTTATGCACAGTTCCGCCATTATGCACTATGTGCGGGGAGAGCCTCGAACTGGCAGCATACATGAATGGGAATTGAACTAGTCATAACGTTATGTGTAAGGTTACATATTTCTTCCTTTCATGTATGCTGCCAGTTCGAGGCTCTCCCCGCACATAGTGCATAATGGCGGAACCGTGCAAGTAGCGAATCATCATCCGAAGAGCAGTTTCAGACAATTGCTTGGGATTGTTGGGGCAGAGGTTATCTTTTGAATTCTTTCATGACCGCTGAAGCAGAGTCAAACCTGTCAAGAACACTCGGCGTGAATTGAACTGATTGAATTTAAATACTGACAGTATATAAATTAGCTACATGTAGGCCTATTTGAATGGGGCTTCAACTTCGTCGATACTGCCGTTTTCTTGGGTTTTTTGCCATTTTTTTCATTAAAACAATTTATAAAAGTAACAATTTGATTTTTTTTTCCACTTTCGCTGGGATCACTGAATGGGGCTTTGCAACGCGATATATTCAAAACTTGTATTCACCTACTGTTATAGCATTAATCCGATTATTACACAACTTCGCCAGCGTATTCAAGACATCCAATGCAAATAATCACCTAGATTATGACGTTCATACCGTAAATATGGCGGAGTACTCAAATTCATTCAACAAAAGCATGATTACAAGCTATTGCAATCTACCGCGTCAGCTCGTCTCACACACATAACAAATGCACTATAGGATCAAATAGGTTGACGACAACGTTTGATTGAATGCACTGCATTGCGCCATGATTACGGTGAAGGACACCGGTTCAAATCCTTTGTATGGAGCTAATCAATCATTTCACGCACATCCTCTATTATTGCCCGGGATGATTGCACACTGTAAAAGAGCTATTGTTATAATGTTTGATGAAATCGTGTTTAACTATTTGCTTAAGAAAGGCACAATACAGATAAAGCAGACAGATTTACTACATGTGGTACATGTATATACATATAGGGAATGTGTTCGAGCATTACCTAATTATAATAGGGGCGTATCCAAAAATGAATTCACACCCCTTTCAAATGTCGAGCCAAAGTGCAGGCCCTATGATCTTGTACCACAAAACACTGTTATGTTACATTATCGATATCTGGATTGTGGAACATTAATTTTGATTTCTAACTGTCTACATTATTTCTCAAAAGTATGTCGATTCCTTTACCATTTGAATTTCACTCCAAATTTAAGCTACTTTTGCAAAAATCGAGGTTTTTCGCCATCGATACCTCCGACATTTACAGCGGTGATGAGATTGTTTATCATAAGAGCCTGGTATGCACTATTCCATAATAGTCAGTTTGAAATCAATCGATTTCACAGATCACTCAGTAGCTCAATCGGTTAGCGCGCTGGACTTACGTTCGACTATATAATACTATAGTTTTGAGCTGGAAAACTTTGGTACGTGTTCGAGTCCCTAGTGGTCCATTCCATCTATTTTATTTTATTTTCTCTCACTTTTTTCTTTTTTCTTGTTCGTTTCTTTCTTTCTGACTGCAGCGATTGATTGTTTTTGCCCGTTTTTTTTTCATTATATAATTCAGGAATTTTTAGGCTATACTAGTCTAATAGGCGCGGCCTATGAATATATTTTTACAAATTAGATTAACAAAATATTGGTTGTTGGTTTTGTTACTGTTGTTGTAGTTATTGTTGTAGGCCTATATATTGCATAATCAGGGTATAAATAGGCATACTAGGCCTAGTATAGCCTATAGAAGCATTGATTTATTTCACGACAGATATCATCCAGGATAATTTTAAAAATTGAAAATTTAGAAAATCCAAAGGAAAATGGCCGAAAACGGCTGCCCACAATCACCCCCCCCACCAGCCCATATGGTCCTATCATGGTCGCCCCTTCCCTATCCCTGCAACATATAGGATGACTCACGAGCCGCGGTTTGTCCGTGGCCCTAGTTCAGATTGATACACTATTGTACGCGTGAGTTCATTCTTTTCTGCATGGCTGTTTCCATTATTAACTTACGCCCCTCTGGAATCAAGGCTTGAAAATCAATTGCATTTAACCTTAATACTACACACACTTGCAGAGTTTTGTGCGTGACGTATGCGTTTTCAATTCTCGCGTCTCTCAGATGTGATCAGCACAACCTCTCGTTTGATACTAGCCCAAACCCTAACCTCAACCTTAACCACAATCCTAACCCTAACCTAAACCTAATCCTAATAACCTAACCATATACCTTAACCCTAACTCTAAACTCTAGCCATAACCTTAAGTGTTGGTGGTATTTCAGCCCATTATGGTAGCAAAAAACAATACGCCGGACAGGGAACGGAGGCATTGTCAGGTGATGCTAAGTGGCTTGCTCAGTAAACAAGGTCGCGGTGTGTGTTCCATGATATGATTCAATCAGCTAATCACTAAAAAGTGTTCTCTGCATGGTAGTGCCTATTTCCTTACCTAATATTGCAGACATTTTCCATCGTAAAAATATGGGTCAAAAAGATCAACAATTTTTTTTTCAATTTTGACAAACATATTTAGTCGAAAGTAATTCTTGAATTTGAAAAAACAGTTACCAGCTTTGTGTTTAAAAAAAAATGAAGTTTTCATCGATTTGTAAATTTAAGGTATTGTTATTGTGGAAGTAAAAATACAAAATCAATTTTATTTTCAGAATCTGCTGTACTAGTTAGATTTCTTGCATCATTTCCTTTCTGAAAAAGTATTCTTTATCATTACTTTTAAAGATACAGTACAAAACAATGTCTAAAGTTTTCCACTTTAGGGACTCTGCCTGCCCCCTAAGATTATTTATTTTACTAATAAGCAGTACAAAGTCACTGTTGTTTATATCACTCCATATATGTTTTTCGCAGGTAAAGTTGGTGATTGGAAGAGTCACTTCACAGTATCACAGAATGAGGCTATGGACGCACTAATACGAGAGAAGTTGGCCGGAAGTGGACTCGTATTTGAATGTTAATTGGGCGCACGAAATAGTGACTTAAGGATACTAGTGCACTGGATGGAATCAGGGTCATAGCCAGGAGGAGCTGGAGTTGGAGCGCATTGCTCCCCAACTCACGAAATTTTCTCAGGGATAAAATAGGGACGCCAAAGAGTAAAGTGTCAAGGCGCTTTTGAAAACATGAAATTCTATCAAATTCCAGCGCTTTATCAACTGAGCTAAAGGAATTGAGACACAGATTTGCAGGTTTACTTGTTCGTAAATAACTATGTGTATCGATGATTAGCTCAAAACCCTTTACACTTTTGTGGATGGGGCTCTTCATTATATTTGCATGTTTTAAAAGCGCTCGATAGTAAGCACATATGCTAATTATCGAGTTTTTACGGTATAAGGATAATTATGGGTGTAACAATATCATGGCCGGAACTGGAGGCGTGAGTGTCGGCTGAAATTCGGGATGGCGCTGTTCAGGGGATCGTATCTCTAAAGTTTGTCTCAAAAAATATAATTTAAATAAAAATATAATCTTTATTTAAGACATTGGTTTGATAAATATTAAAAATAAAACTTATTTTCTTGTATTTTCACGTGTATTTCAGTGGGGGCGATTATTTAGTGGTGTGCGCCTCTGAAAATGTATTTCAAATGCCGATAAATGCAGCTCGCTTTCCACATGGAATGTTAAAATTCAAAATAAATTTACATCCATTACGTAAATATAGATCGATGTAAAAATCATCAAAATCAGATTTTTGTGCCTTTGTCATAGCCTGCTAGTGGTTCAGCCGAAAGCCGTATATTTAAGACAAAATAAGGCATTTACATGAATGTAATTTATATACTGATAGTATATAAATTAGCGACATGTATTTGAATGGAGGCTTCAACTTCGGCAATACTGCTGTTTTCTTGGGTTTTTTTTGCCAACTCTTTCATTTAAAAAAACCAAATGACAATTTGAATGACTTATCCTTCACTTTTAAGCAATTTATAAACAATTTGATTTGTGTACGCCATGGGCGGGTTAACTCTGAATTGACACTTAATTTAGGTGTACTTTGTCTTGCATCCATTCTCTACCATGGAAAGTTTGCTATATCTTTATAAATATAATGATTGTTTGTTCTAGATTTGGGTTTTAGCATTTCATATTTGAAATAACTAATGTTTAATTGCAATATTTCGAAACCACAAACCCAAACTGGGTGCTATGATGTACGAGATTGGGCTACAAGTATGCATTTTACCAAGTTGGCAATATGAATTTACTTATTTTGCATATGCATGACTTTCTTTATTATACTCAAAAACGGATTTTATTATACGAAAGTTATCTAGTACACATAGACTCCTTCACAGCCGAATTCTGTCGTGTCTTTTTGCGACTGAGCCACATGCAGACTGGGGCTTGGGCAAAGTATCTGTTTTTTACTATAACATATGAGGAAGGTCATACAATGTTTTTGTCCAGACAGTCCTAGACACCCTGCCGGATTACCGATAACAGTGTATGACTAATCATAGATAGACTAATTGAATTTGATCACCAAACGATTATTTTGTAAACAGATAATACTGTGTGATTATTTACGAATGAAAATTAAGAAAAAAATGCTAGAAATGAAATAATTAATATATTAAACATACATTTTGTTTTCCTGTTGAAAACCCTGTGTTAGCATGATTAAAAATGGTATCATCCCCTTAAACATCTGTACAACCACAGATCTGTGCTACTTCATCTTAGAGATTCTTTTCACAAGGCAGGCATTTTACAGAGGCACAGCATGAGTCCTCATGGGACTGTTACCATATCTATTGGTCCTGTACCTTGGGACATGGTAAGTGCTGGATCTTCTAAGACACATACCATGGGAACTCTTGTTGAAAGGGAACAGGTGAGTATATTTCTCAGAGGTGGTACAATTCTTTGCAAATTGACAGCAAAGGTGATGACGCCTTTCTTCAAGCGATTGGAGACCCGTGAGGGACAATGCATCTGTGTACGAGGTATATGTTGAACCAAGAATGATGCGGCAGGCCCTTTTTTGGATTCTTTCAATCCGTTGAGTTTGCTGGATGGTGATACTGCCGTGCCATACAGGCGTAGCATACTCAACAGTGGGACGAACATATCCCACGTACACAGAAACAAGGTCCTCCACGGGTACTCCAAAACGCTTCAGTCTGCTCAGCATGTAAATTCTGCGACTGCTTTTAGAAATCATACTGTTGACTTGTAAGTCCCAGCATAGGTCTGACTGAACAGTAAGGCCTAGAATCTTGGTTTCATTCACCAACTCAAGCTTTTTTCCAGCAATAACAAGATCAGGTGGGTTGGGCGGCTGCCTTTTGAAGCAGATTTGCATAACCTTACATTTGGAGGGAGTAAGCTTGAGGTGGTTCATGTTGGCCCAATCATCCAGGTTCTGGACATCCAAATCTATCTGAGAAGGCTGGTTGGCAGGACGGACTTCCGCAAGGCTCAGGTCGTCGACATACTTGAAGCTGCAAGCTTTGGCATTTTCAGAAGCATCATTGATAAGAGCAATAAAAATAATGGGACCCAGTAAGGTGCCTTGTGGCACGCCACATGAAAGAGTCTCCCACTCAGATAGTGCAGATTGATATTGCACTCTATGACGCCGGGATGTGAGGAAATTGGCAATCCATGGGATGAGCTCACTTCTAACACCAAGGTTATACAGCTTCTGAATGGCCAGGGTGTGGTCGACGCAGTCGAAAGCCTTGGATAAGTCCGTATCCACCAACGTACCGACTGTTTTGTTTTTATCAGTACCCTTGTAGAGCACATCGAGAAGTTCTATCATACAGTGAGTAGTTGAGGATCGTTTAATGCTCCCATACTGATAACGATCAATTGAGCTGGAAATATCCTCAACTATCTATCTGGATACAAAACTTTCACTGACCTTAGCCAGAAGAGCAGTTAGGGAGATAAGCCTGAGCTTAGCACTTGTTGCACTTGTTGCTGGCATTTCTTTAGGGATAGGCACAATAGTGGCATCCTTCCATATTTGGGGAACATATCTCTCAGCAAAGGATGCATTAAGTATGTCAGCATCGGGGGTACTAAACTCACATGCAAACTCCTTTAAAAGTTTACCTGGCAGTCCATCAGGACCGGCTCATTTCTTAGCATTCAATTTTCTCAATTCTCTATACATCTCCCAGACATGAATTTGAGGTGGTGGTTTGGAAGGCAAGAAAGCAGGTAAGTCGCCATGATTGACAGGGGGCCTGCTTTGCAAAACAGAAGCAAAGTTCAGGTTAATTGCTTCAGCAATTGCTTTCTCGTCATTCTGGGGAATGCCAGAGCAGAGATAATAGGGCGCTGTCTGTTCTTGTTGCAGATCATTTGGATGCCCTTGTGCCATCCTGATGGATCACTGTTTTTGAGGTTCTGGAGACGGTCTCTATAATAGCACTTTTTGGCTTGGCTAATGGTACGAATCACTTTGTTGCGAAGAAAACGCCATCAGTAAGTTTTGCCCTCTGTAAAAGCAGCTTGACGTTTTTTTAATGAGGTTTTTGATCTCAGGAGTGATCCATGGTTTATCACTAGAGTGAAGTTTGACCACTTTAGATGGAAAATGGGTATCAATGGCTGAACTAACAGTGGAGTAAAAGCACCAGTCTTGTCCTGAGTGCTTTTAGCATTAAGAACCTCCTTCCAGGTGTGATCAGTGATCCATCTCCCAAATACATGCATACGAGATTTGAGCAAAGGTCTAACATTTCCTTTTTGCACTCTACCACCTATCACTCTACTATTTCTAGGAGACCAGTAGATGGTGTTATGGTCACTAAGACCTACAGGAGAACTTACAGAAGGGATATTGTACAAGTTCTTAACATTGGTAATTATCAAGTCTAAGATTGCATTCTTACGAGTTGGTTTGTTTACAACCTGACTCAGAGAGTGGGCTCGACAAATGGGGTTAATGTCAGTCCTATTGAAGTCTCCTAGGAGGGCAATGCCCATGTCAGGATGCTTAATTTTGAGTTCATCTAGAGTTGTAATTATGTGGTCGACCAACATATCACGATGTTCTGATTCAGGGGGGACGTAGACTGCGCAAACCGCTATTCCAGATACTTGACATGGTAATCGATAAGGGCGAACCCACAACCAGATACACTCTAGCTCATCAGGAACTTTGATATCAGTTAAAACAGTTACTGGGATATTGTCTCTTGTGTAAACTGCGACTCCACCTCCACGTTTAACAGCTCTAGTTCTGGTGAAGAGATTAAAACCATCCAGTGCTAGGAATTCATCTAGGATCATGCCAGACTGCCAGGTTTCTGTTAACACAGCAATGTCAATTTGGTCGAAGATCTGTCTGATGGAGAAGAATATCCAGTTCATCTCTTTTATTCAATGCTGATCGGGTGTTGGTAAGGAAGAATCCAGGTAGGGTAGAATAATCATACGTTTCTGAGTTAGTAATGGATTTGTCAGTTCTGGACGAACTGGGGTCAGCACAGAAGGGGGGCGTGGCACATGAAGAGTTTTAGAGGGTCTGTGTCCCTCAATGATAGTGATTTGGTTCTGGCGAAAGCGTCCTCCACGACAACCACGTTTAGTTCTTTTCAGATATTTCTGGATGTCATCACATTGTTCTTGGATATCGGGGCTTGGTATTAGACTGGAACTGTTCAGGCTTTTCAGGAAACTGGGTGTATATGATAACCTGACCATATTAAGTCATGTATTGAAAGTACGTATACACTGCACAGGGCTGACATTATGTCCACTTATATGTACGTGGATTCCAATTTATAGATACGGAAATAGTAATGTCACCCTTATGTTAAATAATACGCTACAACACAGTCAGATATGTGTACACGGTAAAGCTTACGAGTTCTGTAGTAGTCAGAGCGGCACGATTATTAGCAAAATTACACAATTGATGCAGTTCTATAGTTACTATGACGGTGCAGATGAGGCACAAACACATAAAAACAGCAGCCACAACACGATGAATAGAAAACAATGGTGTAAAATGATGTAAAATAACTCAATAATGCAGGAACCAAATTTCCTACGTCTTGTCAGCTGATTGTAGCGCCCTCTACAAAATGTTATAATGCATATGTGAAGGATTTTAATACACTTAGTCTTTGAACTGCTATGGATGCTATTATCGATAAAGGGGCGACTAAAGTATCAGAAGCATTGCGGTCTTGGTAAAGAAACCTTTTTAGGTGATCCAAGTATTTTACATGCTGAAATCAACACAATCATGAGTGTTGTATTGGGCTAGCTAATGTGCTTACAGTCCATTTCATTCAAAGAAAGGAACTTGCAAACCAGAAATATTTTATGTAGTCAATGCACTACTGCCTGCCAGTGTTGTCGGAGGAGATCTAGTTTACGTCAAAGGACGTACCTCTTCCAAGAAAGGAAATTATGTTCTTCTGTCGACTTGCTGAAGTCTGGTTTATGAAACAACACATCTGTCAATATAAGTGAGGACAACCACCCGATACAGACAATAGTACACATTGACCAATATGTACTACATACAAATAGTAACCATTAGGCAATGTGCAAAATTATATGTCCATATACTGCCGTGTATGCAGTACCCATTTCCCAATGTTACTAACATGTACTACAGCGTACTTACTAGCCAGCGTGGACGAGTTGGTCACCGCCCAAGCCGATTGCAGCCTTGCAAACCAAATTTTGCCCAACCCTATATTGTAGTGGCCGATATTATGGGCGCATTACACCAAATCACTGCGCGAAAGGTGCAATTGTGATGAGTTTGTTTGTTTGTTTTAAATGATCTTCCCGTAGGAACTCGACAACAACCCATAATAGGAGAGGGTTACGGCCCGCACTACCCCACCCTCGGTCTACGCCAAGCTGGCCCAACTAGGCCAATTTCTACAAACTTTTACGTCTTTCAGGAAATGCCATTTTGTAAGACTTGCATCTTGACAATCCATTTTGGACGGTACAATATTTGCTCTAGCCTTTTGGGTAACGAGAAAGGACTAACTGATTCCAGTCTCTAACAAGTTCCAGTTAAAAGTATATGGCTACTGGAGATGATGTCATGCGCGTATTTGGGTGGGGCTTTGGGGGCGCCAGCCTCCCGGTGTAAAAGCAGGGGGCGGCTAAAACTAAGGGGCGGTGGAAGAAGGGGTGGCAAAAAGTGGGGCGGCGAAAGAAGAAGCGACGGCAAATAGTATTAGAAGAAGAAAGGGCGGAAAAAATTTGAAAAAGTATACAAATTTGTGACTATAGCCTACATTTATTGCTTTTAGGGCGCTAGCGCCTATAATCCTTATTTTTTTCAATTTTTTTTTCTCTATTCACTTTTTCAAACAACCTTAAAAAAATTGGGTCAACCTTTTCGGGCTGTTGACTAGGGGCGGAAAATTTTCTTCAGCCCCCGGGATCCGGGCCCGGATAGGAGCAGCCATGGTACGCCACTGGATGTGGCATCCTTAGGGACCATGTTCTTCGTGAGGTTGGCATGTTCTGATTTAAATGAAAGATGCTAACCTATTAATGACTAAAATAGATATGATTTTATACCAATCGATTTCACAAGAAAAGTAGGCCCTGTCCAAATTACTGCTAAGGGGTGGTGCAATAATTATGTGTACCCCCGGGGGGAGAATTCTCAAAATGGTCTGCCAAAAATCGCTTGCCCCCCCTTTGGCCGTGCCAAAAACCTTTGCCCCCCCCTTTCGACGTGCCAAAAACCTTTGCCCCCCTTTGACGTGCCAAAAATCTTTGCCCCCCTTGCACATTCAAGATTTTGGGGAAACCACATTTAAAACCTTAAAGTGTCTAAACATATAATGCGAGCGCAGCGAGCAGGAAATTTTGCATATTTGAACGTGTTCGTAACGTTTTCCTACGCCATTTTAGGGCGTAATATAGAAACAGTGCCCAAAATATCTGTGCCAAAAATTGCTTGCCCCCCCCCCTTTCGACCTGCCAAAATCACTTGACCCCCCCTTTCGACCTGCCAAAAATGCTTGCCCCCACCCTTTTGGCCTGCCAAAAATCTTTGCCCCCCTATAATTCACCCCCTGGGGGTACACATAATTATTGCACCACCCCTAACGGAACAAGTTTTAATACTAGTTTTGGCGTTGAAATAGCGGCGTCGCTTTTCAACATTTTTTTATAAAAAACTGAATCTGTAAAGTTCCCAAAATCGAAGCTTAACCTTAATTAATACAGGGATGACGTTAAAAAGTGTAAAATATTGTCACGCCTGGTAGAAAACGCCGCTTAAAAAAAAAAGTTGATTTTTACGTGCTTTTCAAAGGGGAAGTTATTTGGTGGTCTGCGCCCTTATAGTACTTATTTTACCCAGAATGCAACTCGTTGGCATACTATATTCCCAGTAATGACGATACTTTTCAATATTCATGATAATGACGTCACAAATATGCCAGATTCCAAAATCTTATAGTAGGGCTGAGCAATAATTAGCAAGCTGGGGGGGGGGGCGTAAATGTCCAAATACGGTGATTGGCCCACCCTCCTGTTCTTGGCCTGCCAAAAATCCCCATGCACATTGCAAATTTTTGTAGTTGCGGCCGCTTTGCCCCCCACCCCCCCGGGCTGGACAAAAACTGTCATTATTAGGATTGCATCCAGTGGCTTAGGGCTGTGCAATAATTATGAGCCCCCAGGGAGGGTAAAATTTCCAAATGGTTCGCCAAAAATTGCTTGCCGCCTCTCAGACCGCCAAAAATCGCTTGCTCCCCCCCTCAGGCACGGCCCATCAAAATTCTTTGCCCCACCCCTTGCGCATGGGATCCCAATTTACAAACCTTAAATGGTGCAGATGCATGTTGCGAGCGGAGCGAGCAGGAAAATTTGCGTATATAAGCGTGATCCGTACTGTTTTCCTAAGCCTTTTTAGAGCGTATTGTTTAAAAGGCGCAACATGAATGTGTGCCAAAAATCGCTTGCCCCCCTCTCGTCTTGACAAAATTGCTTGCCCCCCCTTTCGGCTCACCAAAATGTCTTTCTCCCCCCCCAATTTGACCCTCCCACAGGGCTCATAATTATTGCACAGCCCCTTAGCTATCGGGCTTAGCTAGGGGTTGTGGCGCCCAGGGCTACGGATACGGATACATAATGGCACCCCCAAATACAATCCTTGAAACAATTGCGAACAGATGCGTGCCAAAATTTGATAAATATGGCCAACCACAATTAATTTTGGTTTAATGAAGGTGAATATCGGTCTTAATGATCTTTCAAATGATTTTGCGTTGAAATGCACGCGAAGCGTGCAAAAATTTTGACTTTAATCGCTTGGAGGGGCGCAGAAGCGATGTCGAATCGGACAATTCAGCGCTCCCGCGCCCCCTTGGAACCCCGACGCCATGCTACTGGGCATCTTGTGGAAAGGGGGGGCAGGAACATCAGTATTGTCTAGTTTTAAGTTTTGGTTTGTAGTTTTTTTATCGTCTAGCTTTCTCTTACAGTCCTTCTCCTTCTCCTTCTTTTTCTCTTTCTCCCCATTCTTCGTCCCCATTTTTTCCACTTCTCCATCCCCCATTTTTAGGTGTCCAGGCAGGGCAGTATGTCCCCTGCCCCCCCCCCCCCCCTTTGCTGGCTACGCTTTATGGTGTCATGCGATTTTGGCAGTTCATTTTGAGAACTGGCCACCTGGGGGCAGGTACGGATATTTATTTATTTATTTATTTATTTATTTATTTATTTATTTATTTATTTATTTATTTATTTATTTATTTATTTATTTATTTATTTATTTATTTTTATTTTTATTTTTTTTTTTTATTTTTTATTTTTTATCTATTTATCTATTTATTTATTTATTTATTTATCTATTTATCTATTTATTTATTTATTTATCTATTTATCTATTTATCTATTTATCTATTTATCTATTTATCTATTTATTTATTTATTTATTTATCTATTTATCTATTTATTTATTTATTTATCTATTATCTATTTATCTATTTATTTATCTATTTATTTATTTATTTATTTATTTATTTATTTATTTATTTATTTATCTATTTATTTATATATTTATTTTAATATTTATTTAGTTATTTAGTATGTAGTTATTTATTTAGTCATTTAGTTATTTAGTTTGTTTGTTTGTTTGTTTGTTTGTTTGTTTGTTTGTTTGTTAGTTAGTTAGTTAGTTTTTATTTTTGTATTTATTTCTTATTTGTTTGTTTGTTTGTTTTTTCGTGCAGTCCTAAATATAAGCAATGTCAAACGGTTGTTGCAACGTGATGACGTCAACAATTAATATTAATGAGGTCAACGTGTACCTGACGTGTATGGACAGAAGCAGGTCAAAGATCATCCTACGTTGCAGTCAGTAAGATCTTGTCCAAGTCTCCAAAATATTTATCTGTGATCGAATACGGAAGGAAGCGCAAGATTCAGGGTACTCCAGCGAGATTCATGCTATTGCTAGACACTGTCATTTATTTACGATTGGACATATTTTTATACTATGTCCCGGGATAGTTGTACACTTGACGTTGTGATTTTCTTGCGTAGAAAATAGAGTAGGGGGTCCTACTTAATGTCATCGAGTACATGAGTAAGTATGGGAATTATTAATCACATAATATCACAAATGAAATAATCATGATAAAGAAGAGCTGCTAGCTGTGGTGCTGTGTGTATTGTGTGTGAACATGTGTACTAAAACAACACATTATCATGGCTATGCCTATGCAATCAATACATGTACCGATAACCCTACAGGGCCACACAGGGTGATGAGTACAGTACAGAAGCAGGGGTACAGGGCGTTAGTCCGACACGCCGCTTGTCCGACACTCCGCTAGTCCGAAACGCCGCTAGTCCGAATCTGAAATGCACTGCACCAGTCCGACACGCCGCTAGTCCGAATCTAACATACACTCTGCCAGTCCGACACGCCGCTAGTCCGAAAATGAATACCACTACGCTAGTCCGAAATTGAAAACCACTGCGCTAGTCCGAATCTGGAAAACACTCCTTCAGTCTGACACTGCGCTAGTCCGAATCTAAAAAACACTGCGCTAGTCCGAAACTAAAAACCATTGCGCTAGTCCGAATTTGAAAAACACTGCGCTAGTCCGAATTTGAATTGGGGGAAACACTGCGCTAGTCAGATATTCGGACCAGCGCAGTGTTTTTCAGATTCGGACTAGCGCTGTAGTTTTCAGTTTCAGACTAGCGCCATGTTTTCAGTTTCGGACTAGCGCAGTGTCGTACTGAAAAAGTGTTTTCCAAATTCGGACTAGCGCAATGTATTTCGGATTCGGACTAGCGGCGTGTCGGACGGAAAACTGTGTTTTCAGATTCGGACTAGCGGCGTGTCGGACTGTTGCAGTGGTTTTCATTTTCGGACTAGCGCCGTGCTTTTCATTTTCGGACTGACGCACCTCTAAGTATAGGGAATTTGTTTTGTCGGACTAGCGGCGTGTCGGACTGAGCGGTGCACCCCCAGAAGCAGAAGCATGTGCACATAAATAATACAGACGACGGTGGCCGACATTATTCATGTGGCAACAGCCAATAGCGTATTAAAACAAAACAGACAATATGACGGCAACACTGCCTGGACATTCATGATGTTGGACGCCCCGTGCCGAGCCCGAGCCTGCCGAGGTGCGTTTTAGCTCTATTGGCCCTGTTAGTGCGTTACAGAAAAAAAAGCATAAAATATATTTCTCAGTGCAATGTATACATTTTCACATGAAAATAAATATTTTTGGATTCAAAATGAATGTGAAGAAAAAAAATTATTATAGCCAGGCCCAGGAGTGGGAATCGATCTCGGGACCCTCTGCGTGGGAGGCGAAGACCTTACCGCTAGACCATGCAAACAAAGATACACGATGGGAGAAATTTTTAGTATGTGTCATAAACATATCGTTTGTTATTCATACAAAACATTAAAAAACATGAGGTTCACTGTCGAACCTCAATGGATTTAGACTAATAGTAATAAAATAGTGCTTAATATTACATGCATACACTTCCACTTTTGGAATTATTGGAGACATTTTAGTGTTTACGTGTAAAACCAATGACAACATCAAAATTCAGTCAATCTTGCCCCCCCCCCTGATAATGTACATTGTGTAGGCCTACATGTATGATCTCCATAGTCAATGGTAGTAGTTCGGCAAGAAAAGTGGCTTATGGAATTCAATCCTAGCAATTTTTGGCACATGTGTCGAGAGGTGGGACAATTAAATTTTTTGCACACATCCGACCATGTAGCCCGAGGTAGGCCTACTCACACCTCCGTCACTACGATTTCCACTTTTCAATGCAAAGGTCTGAGATGTCTACCTTAAACCTTTCCAGGGACATAAAATACCACTTTTTCTAATTAATAAATACCACTTCATACCATTCCTCATGTGAAGATGAGTCTTAAACAAAACATATTTGGTGCATGTTAGTAAATTTTGAGCACATTTGAGGATGTGAAAGACCAGACTTGTATCGTCGCCGTGTTTTGAATTCTTCCTATAAATAGATGCTGTCAGCGTGACGTCATCACCGCGACATCAGTTCAGGGTGCCCGACTTTTTAACATGGTACCGCGTTCATGGCCCTATGGTGAGGAAGGAACAACTAGGGCCATGATGTTTCGGGCTACCGACCATGGGGCATGGCGGGGGTGGTTCTAGTACTAGTTCTGGCCACGCGTTTTGAACTCGCCACCCAAAAATGGTGGTTATTTTGTTGCGCTTTTCCAAATCGAGACTTGTTCAAATTGTTATAGCTCTGATAAACAAAAGGTATTATAGTGTGTTTGGTGTCAGTTTGTAGCTAAATGAGTGCCCTAACAGACCTCCAAAGGAGAATTGTTTATCAGCTACATGTAAGATAGTGGAGTTAGAGTTGTTTGAGTTCAGAATGACTGAGGTGGTTGATGAGGTGGTGGCGGATGAGGCGGTGGCGGTATGAACAAAGTCTATGGGAAATAAAGATTTTCTGCTAATTGTTTTTAATCATTTTGAACTCTTTATGATTGGTTTAGTCTATAAAATACAAACTTTTACGTTTCGGTACAAAACTACCCGTTTTCATATTAAACACTGTAGTAAGCAATGCGGATGTCTTCAAAATTTAAAAGTTGCTGTAAATTTTTAATTACGGTACTTACCCTATCATAGTCAAAGTAAACATTTTCTGAGAGGAAATTTGATGAGGAATCTAAATATGGACTTACTTTTTCTGTATGGGTTAGGGGTAAAATGTTTCAGTTCAAAACATGTTGAATTGTAAAAAAATTTGAACATATTTTGGGACACCCTGTATTCCGAGATTACCAAACAGCTGTGATTTTTTTTCTTCCAAAGTCAGTAGGCTCCCCCTAACCTCTAACCAAATCAATGTTGTTTACTTTCAGTTTATCTGCAAGTTAGTAATGTAAGCAATGACCCATTTTATATATATTTGGAATTTTTTTATTCCACCCTGTATAACTTCAAGGTCACCCTGTACAATGAGTTGAAATGTGTATATTTAAATTGCTTTTGGACTTCAGCTTTCCAAAAATGTATACTTTTGCTAGTTTATAGGGTTGATAGTTATGGAGATATTCTAATTTGAAACTTGATTGGTGTAAAAACTCATAATATTTGTGATGCAACGCTAAGGGTGGCGAGTTCAAAACCGTGGCCTTCTACTAGATTTATTGGTAGACAACTAAGTTAGGGGCTATGCAATAATTATGAGCCCTGTGGAGGGTAAAATTGAGGGGACAAGAAATTTTTGGCGAGCCGAAAGGGGGAGGAGCGGGTGAAAGCAATTTTTGACAAATCTGAGAGGGGGGCAAGTGATTTTTGGCATACATTCGTGGGGTGCCTTTTAGTGCTTGCGGTTAAATTGGATTGATAAACAAGCATGATTGACAGTGTGTTTTAGAGACCAAAGTCCCGGGTAAAGTTCTGCTTAAGATCCAATGTACATAGTCGGATTTTTACTCGTGCTTCAGCGATCAATAAACTGGTTGATTCCAATTCCAAAATCAGAATGGTTTAGTATTGAAGTGAGCCATTATAATTATGCAAGATATGTTGTATTCGATAACTTTTATTTTCACTAATCATCTAATTATGATATTTCTTATCTCTTTATGACCATTTTACTATTGAACACTTTAATTTTAACATGTTTTAAAATAAACATCAATATAATTTTGAGTTCAACGGAATGCTTTCATCATGATTAAATTATAATAACATATTTTTATCAAAATTCGACTATGGCTTAGTCTCGCACCGCTTACGTTGTATGTCTTGTCCTCCTCTTTTCGAATAGCTCTGATGACACTTTAACATGCACAGGGATGAATCCTCCTGAACACGGGACAAACGGCTTTATGTGACTTCCGAATCACGGACGTTGCACATACACTACCTATATCTGCACATGATGCTAAGCAGTGTATGGGGGCGAGAAGAAATTCTCAGGGGTGTGATTTTTCCGGATTTCCGGAATTTTGGGATTTAAAAAAAAATCCGGATTTTCAAAAAAAAAAAAAATTTTTTTGTTGGTTTTGGAGTGGCCCTGGACCAAGAGCTAAATGCTTAACAGAGATGTCACATTTCCGGAATTTTCAGTTTCCAGATATGAGAAAATCTCCAATTTTAAAATGAAAATTCCTTAGATTAGAACCCTGACTGGATGATTTATAGACACACTGTACTTTGCAAAAATGGTGATGCAATTTCTCATGTGTATGTTAATGATATGATACTGGAAGTATGTATTCACAGATAATAAATGTTTTTATACTATAAAGTGAAGTATTTTAACAGTTTCTCATTTTTGCATTTTACCCCATGAAATTGCATCTCCAGTGGTGCTCAAGTGTGTAAAACCCCTCTGGCTTCGGAGGGGCTTCGCCCCCTCTACCCCCACAAACTTTCCGTTAACACTTGAAGCCTCCGAAACAAAAGAAGTCTCCGAAACAAATTTCATTGCCTTAGGGTTTTTTTTCAAAAAGCACCAATCACACCCATATATCAACACTTGTTTAAATTTATGACATTCTACACATATCAAGTAACAATTTAATACATTGCAGATATCAGTATGAAACGCTCCCAATTTAGATGCGCAAAGATGATAATTAATCTTATTGTTGTTTCGGAGACTTCTTTTGTTTCGGAGGCTTCAAGTGTTAACGGAAAGTTTGTATTAGGTCCCATTTTCATACGGTGATGTATATCTCTAATGTTTTAAAGACAAGTGACTTGAGGATATAAATGCTACATTTTGATAAATAGATTGGATGATCTCTTTTATTTATATTTGCACAGCTCGCTGAACAGTTTGTTTCGGAGGCTTCAAAAGAGTTAACGGAAAATCAACTCTATGAGTCAAGATTTTATAAAAAAATTTCAAAGCTTGCAAATCAGCTAATTTTTGTTACCCCTTTCAAGTTAAGTCATCAACTGTTATGAATCAAGAAGAAAATGAAGCAATAACAAAGAATTATGAATCAAAGCTATACCCACAAAGTTCGGAAAATGAAGCCTCCGAAACGACAAATATCGAAGTCTGGGGTCGAAGAAAACTTTATTAGTCATGCGAAATATACACAATATATGAAGAGCTTTGTTGCAAAACCCTTACATCCACTTGAGCAATTTTGAGAAAACATCAATAAATCATCAAAAATGATAATTTTCAACAAAAGCAGTTTTGGGCGGGATGCTTGGGTAGGATGAGCATGAAAGTCCAGAACATTTTTTTTTAAATCAACAAATTTTTGGATTGATGGGCAATAAGAAGATATATTTTTCAAAATAGGCACGTTATTTTACTCAAAAACATTACTGGGATAGTCATTTTTGCCAAATGATTTGAGAGGTGCAAGTATTGATGAAGCCGTTGATCATGGCGAAAGTTTGAGACAGAATATACCCCCAAAATGTTGCATTTTTTAATTAATGGGTCTTGCAGTGCATTATTTTTCTGCCTATCTTGAAGTTTAAACTTCAATGCAGAGCCAGGTTGTTATTAGACTACTCCGTAGTCCACTTGCCCATTGTGCATACGCTGGATATTGCATTTAAGTGTAAAACTCTGATTTAATTAATTTGTGCACAATTGATAGATTTTCACAATTGATCATCTGACTTTGGATTGCGGTTTACATGCTTAACACGGCTGTCTATGAGCTTCTATGGATGAGATTGTCGGATTCCTGGCTTCTAAAATTGGCCATGATGTAATGCATCTTTAAATGGATCTGGCTTGTGATTGCTCGCACAGATCTCGTTATGGTTTAAATACTCCGGGCACCTGCCATTACCATTAATAACTACATGGTACAGAACTATGCGGCCTTTGTGTCGGCGGGAACATGAGCGCGTCTTGTACCATGCTTGTATTTCCAGGCTATGTGCGTGCGGTTAAATTGGATGATAAACAAGTATGATTGACAGTGTTTGTTTAAAATTCAATGTCCATAGTCTATCCTAATATGCGATTAATAAACTGGTAGATTCTAAAATCAGAATTGTTCAGTATTCAGACTGAAGTGCTTATATAATGACATTATGATTTTGCATTTAATAATATAAGCCTACATATACTTTACTTTTACTGTCACTAATATAATATAAACTTTTTCATAACAATTTTATACTAGTATTTTGATGTAATAAATATCAGTATAATTTCGAGTTCTACTCTTTCATCATGATTAATAACATGTTTTATTTGTCAAAAATCGACTATGGCATAGTCTAGGTTGTTATGAGTTATTATTTATTCTATCATTTCATCCGAAATATCCAGGTTCGGCTGTTTTCTATCTCTGTTAGTCTTTTTGTTCATAGGTCTATAAAAAGATACCATGCACGTATTAAAATAGGCTTACAAGAGCATAGAGTGTAAGTTATATTCACAACTTGCATCTCATCGATCCAGAACACAAAAGGTATAGAAATCGTTGACATTAGAGTACAATGTTGCCAACACTGCGGTTAAAGCGCCAAATTGTTCTAGTTCAGTTTATAACATAACATAGTCTCTTGGATTGGATTAATTATAAACACTATTAAATCAAACACAAAGGAACCACCAGACTAATGCACATACAAACTGATTTACATATACATAGAGTTGCATTTGCTATTTTAAGATGAAATTCATAGTTCTAGACTTCTAGTCCAATAAAACAGCATTTACTGTGGATGTTTCAAAGTCTGAAGATTTTCAAACATGTGAGTTGGATTGTATTGCCCCTCGTCTCTGCTCATGGCAATGCCTTGCTGCCTGATTTTCACAGTTTCCAATGTGGTATATATGTCTGCCGCTCTGCCTCTATGATGTGGTCTTTTTCTAGAACATCGATCAATATTTAAAAATCAAAGAAATTGGGCAGATTTTGTGAAAAAAATTGTGTCAGGTGTTAAATGTAGGCTTGATTCCAAGCATCTAGCCAAGATTGAGAAAGATTCTGTGTTTTTGTCCAGATTTTTAATGTATTTCTCAAGCCGCCACTTTCTAGGTATAATCACAAGTGTCACTATTCTGAAAATGAAAAAACTTGATAGTCTTCACGGTCCACCAGTAGTTAGAAAATTCAATAGTCACCAATATATTGTTTTTTGTTTGTTTACTTTCTTGTTTGTTTGTCTTTCAGGAAAATATTGCTTCGAAAACTTGAGTCACTTCATAAGGTAGCAAGAGCCATTTGAACAGAGGCCATTTTGTACACAAAGTATAGGGAAATTTATAGTATTGTGCACCATGAAGGGAGTGTATGTGTGTGAGCCTATACGAAGGATGTTTTGATCGAGCAAGTTGTGCCAAACAGGTTTTGATTAGCAGTTGCATATTGATTGAGGTGTTTTTGATCTTAATTCATATAATTTATAGCTAAAATCACAGAAAAAAAGCAACATATACTAGTTTACCAGTGCTAAGGTGAGTTATAGCCCGAAATGGGAGACCGGAGAAACATCAGTATGGTGGCACTCAGTGTTGGTCAATACCTGGACAGCTTACCTTTTGTGAGTGGGGGTGTGTTGGGGGGGGGGGGGGTGTGGGCTAGTGTAGGCTAAGCTTAATTATGACAGGCAGCCAAGTTGGAGATAGAGAAAACATCGATACAGTTTCACTGTTATAAAACTGTCTGGATGGGGTATGATGGTGTGAGTGTGGGGGTGGTGGATAGGCTAAAATTATGACAGACATACAGCAAGAAAGACACACAGATATGAAAAACATGACCACAAATGCAATGCATGAATTATAGGCCTATTTATTGTTAAATTACATCCGTCTTTGGTCATGTTGGTGAAATCATAGCCTACCCACCCACCCACCCCCCCACACAAAGGTAAGTTTACCTGATCCAGGGGCCCATGACATAGGCTCCAGTAGCCTTTGTGTTTGTTTGTTTCCATGCATTACCAAATTAATTTGATGCCTCAAACATTATACAGATGGGGATCAACATTTTCAAAATAAATTGATTTTAATTTGATCCATTCCAGTGCCTCCATGACCTTTTAAATGTGAGCTATCTACAGTAGATAGCACATTAATAGAATTTGGTGCCAATTTGAATTTGGCCCCAAAAATGTCAACTTGAGATCGGTCCTCATAGTGAAGTTATATATAATGTTAATTAGTATTAAAACCCTTAGAAAATTATAAAATCAGACATCTTGAGGTCCCTGAAGATTTCCCATCACCAAATAATGTCTCTAAAGGCCTTCCATCCCCGATATGCAGCGTTTAAATTACATTTCGGTAAAAGTTAAACAACTATAAATCAATATTAAAAATCAAAGAAATTTGGCAGATTTTGTGAACAATTTGTGTCAGGTATTAAATGTAGGCTTGATTCCAAGCATCTGGCCTAGGTTGAGAAAGATTCTTTGTTTTTATCCAAATTTATTCTGAAAATGGGATGAAAAAACTTGATAGTCTTCACGGTCCAGTAGTTCGAAAATTCAATGGTCACCAATATATTTCTTTTTGTTTGTTTACTTGCTTGTTTGTTTGTCTTTCAGGAAAATATATTGCTTCGAAAAATTGAGTCGCTTCATAAGGTAGCTAGAGCCATTTGAATAGAAGCCATTTTGTACACAAAGTATAGGGAAATTTATTAGTATTGTGCACCCTTCAAAGCTATAGTGCTGGTGACTGGAGGTAGAGTATAGTTTTGTTTCATCTTTCTTATTTGTCTTCTGCATAGGGGTGTGCATCTGCTGTGGACCTTTTTCAATACAATACAGCCGCTGTTACTAAGAACTTTCTTGATGGTGCCTTCTTCATCTTTCTTGACTTGATTTTCTGTTTTATGAACTTATTTTTCCTGCCCATGAGGGTATGTATTGCTCCCAATTTCTGATATAAGTTCATGTAATGGATGGTGCGAACTGAAAATCAGATATTAGTTGGTGTGGGTTGCTTTATGGTACACCAATAATTTCATTGTGTCATCTTCACGCTGAACTACAATGTATCAAAGTGTCTATATGAATTGTATGTTTCATCATTTTCCTGCTATGTAAATTTGAGATGTTCTGTGTGCAGAGGTACTGTGTCCTTATTGTCAACCTCAAGCATTATTTATAAAACATGCTATTTGTCTACAAAACTTTAATACTGGATTTGACGAAAGAGCACCAGATATTTTTTTTTTGACTTGGTACATGGAGTCAGTGTTTCAAATAAAGTGGGCCCAAGGGCCCACAGCTAATAAAAATCAGTCTGGGCCCACTGCATAAAAAAGCTACAGTACAGGTCTGATTGGCCCATGATTAGATTGTGTAATATTCATTGTTCTGATCGTTCTTCATAATTATTCATATTTCAACTTTTTGGGCAGTTACACGGGCCCTGAAAATTTCAAATCCAAGAGCCCAAATGGCCCAATGATTTTACTGCATAAATACTTACGAGTAAACATTGGATGAGGGTGGACTTGGTAAAAGTTTTGTGTGTGTGTGTGCGCACAAAGGGTAATGCTACAATGTACATAATTTCTTAAGCATGCTTCTGTGGTTTATCCTTAGCATAAGAGAGCACAAAATACTAATAGGATTAGAGTTAGGGTTAGGATTTAGGGTTAAGGTAAGGGTTAGGGTAGGATTAGGGTTAGGATAAGGCTTGGGATTTGATTGGTGTTCTTTTACATGAAGGATACACTGCTTTCGTGAATGTCTCTTCGACACAATGGCCTTTGGGTGTATTGGCACAAAAGATGTCAGCATATTAGAGGTCATCTACAGGTCACATGATGGATTGGCGCATAAAAGATGTCAGCATATTAGAGGTCATCTACAGGTCACATGATGGATGTCATTTGATAAGATCATTGCTAAATAGGGCACAAAAGCTAAATATCTGGCCATTGTTAGATCCACAGTGATGCATGTTCTTTGGAGCAGTGTTTATTGTTTATTAATTTTATTATTAATAATTGAATTCAGACTAACTTTATAGAAAATGCTAGATATGCCATCAGTCATAGATGTAATGTTACTTCACTGTAACATGTGTGCCAGTGTACTGCAAGGAAAGGTGTTGCTAGTTGTTTAATATTTTACTCTCTATTTTGTTATGTCTATAAATAGTTAGCAGACAACAAGTGTGGGGATACCGTGTGGAAGGCTGCAGGGGCTCAGAACACTACCAAAGCTAAACAGGATGAGACAGGCTTGGCTGTTGCAGGATGTCGCCATACATTGACCCGAAACATGTTTAGCGGTGAAATGTATGGTTACCCTCATTTTCTCCACACCAGCTTCATGCTGCAAGAAGGGGTGCAGTTATGTGGTAGGATGTGATATGCAAATATTGGCTGTGGGCAAAAAAAACAGCAAAATAAACCAGATTATATGCCAGGGGTACAACAGCAATGAAGCCTGGGACCGTCAGGTGAGTTAACTTACTCCACGTGGTGACAATGTCTGACACTATAATTGAAATGTGCAGTATATCGCCAGGTCTTATTTTGGGTAAGACCATAAGAGGTGGATGTATTTGTATTATTTTTTTCTTTACATACCCCACCAACAAGTACTTATTACTTGGTAGTTATTGAAATACATGAATACAGATAGTTGAGATAAACAAATGAGAGCATCATCAAGGAGTACATAGATCAGTAGGTCATCCTCTTGTTGATGGGTTATTACCCAGTGAGTTCAGTGTTTTGCTTGAGACAAAGTAAATGCATCATAAAAACTTGATAATTAGCATATGGTCTCATGTCATAATTTTGGTATGCAAAAAGGATGGAGGGATTACACTTTTCTGAAAATTGTGATACAAATTTGATTGGCTTTCCATAACCCCACATCCTACTGCAGTGGTTGATACCTCATTTTTTTTCCTTCCTTCCTTCCTTCCTTCCAATACTGTGCAGCTCTCATTTGGTTCAGAATAAATGCACAATGTGTTGTGGGCATGCGTCGCGTAAGACGACAAGAAAATTGAAAAACAGGTGCGAATATAAACATGTGCAAGTAAAAAGTCTGGTGGCGCCTACTTCAGAAGAACATCCCTCAGAGCAGTCTTGAAGCAGTTGAGAGATGGGTATGCAGCAGGGTCTACTGGTAGACGGTTCCACTCCGGGATGGTGCGAGGGAAGAACGCGCTGGCATACGTTGAAGAGTGGGTGCGTGGAATAAAGAACCTAGAGCTGTGGCCTCTGGTGGTTGATGTACATGTAAGCTGAGATATGTAGTGGACTAGTGGTTCCACGGGATGTCGACCAGGTTGAACATCGATGTGCAGTCTGCTATTGCGGCGGCGTTCCTGAAGTGAAATCCAGCTAAGATGTTTCAGCATGGCGGTGACACTACTGTACTTGCTGTAATCACCCATGACATACCGAGCTGAGCTACGTTGGACTTGCTCCAGTTTGCTTGTATTCCTCTGTGTGTGGGGTCCCATGAGGTGGCAGCATATTTGACTGTTGGGCGGATGAAGGTAGTGTACACAGCTTCTTTAACCTTGTGTCTGCTGTGACTCAGGTTTCTGGAAAAAGAAGGCTCTGTTAGCTTTTGTGGGGTTGTGTCTACATGGGTATTGAAGCTCAACCGAGAATCTAGACTGACTCCAAGCTACTTGGCCATGGATGGTGTAATATTGGCTGGGATTAGTCTACGCTTATTGGTGATCTGTACAACCTGACACTTGGACACTTTTAAGCCTAATTTGATTCTCTTTCAGTCTACTGAAGCATATATAATTATGCATTACTCAGTAAAAAAATCACATCAGTTGAAATGAAAAATGCCAGGGGTGGAGGAGCAGGCGGATGCGGGAGTGTGCAATAGGGCCTATATGTGAAAATTCACGTGTCAGCATGTCAAAACTACTGGTTACTTTTTCAAATCTAGTTAGGGTATGATGTATTGACAGCTTTGAATGTTGAATTTGTACTAAAACAATTACTGAATACTTAAGGTGGTACTACACCCCCTGATAAATTTTGTGACTAATTATTCATTTTTCTCAAAAAGTAACTACACACTGGTAACAAAAGTTTAGTATATTATAGGGGCAAGGAATCCATTTACTTCGCTGAAATTTCAGTGATTCAAGACAAGGGGTTCATTATATATGTTAAGAAATGAGGTGCTTTAGTGGTACCTCTTTTCTTATCATAAAATAATGTACTGCTTATCTTGAGTCACTAAAATTCCAGTAGTAACTGGATTTCTTACCCCTATAATATACATACATAACACATCAGTGTGTTATTATTTATTGAGAAAAATGCAAAAATGGTCACAAATTTATCAAGGGGTGAAGTACCACCTTAAAAAGGTTATATGTTCCATTTTTAAATTTTAATGAAATCCTAGTTGAATTTCAGTATTTTTCATGCTAATCATGCTAATGTACATTTCTCTTCTTGATATTCTTTTCCTTAATAATAGAATAACCATCTCGCTATTAAATTACTCGTAAAAAAATATCAAGAAATACATTTTTGTCATTTTGACCATACGACATGCGACTATATTATGTATGTGCTTACTATCAAGCGCTTTTGAAAACATGAAATTGTACCAAAGTCTGGCGCTTTACCAACTGAGCTAATGGGGTTGAGACACAAATTTGCAGGGTTACTTGTTCGTATATAGCTATAATGTGTATCGATGATTTGATAGCTATCAAGTTTTTACGGTAACAGGCACCCATATGACGATACACAATTTTATTTTCAAAATCAAATAGAAATGTTACAAATCATTGTGATGTTTAAGTGATAAATTTACATGATGTACATCACATTAAACACTTCTTAAATTTATTAAATATCTAAATTTTGCCTTTGAAGGACACTTACCAATTTATGTTTTTGATACCTAACAGGTCAAATGGGGCGGCCGATACCAAGAAGATGCAGGCATGGGCAGAGGTGAAGAAATGGAACAGATATTCAGCTACTTATCAAGGTTGAATTCTATGACAAAGAATGTGTCTGCTGCAAGTAAGTGAATACTGTTAATAATGATCAACCTACTGCATAATTCTCTGAGCCTTGTATACATATATTTCATGTTTATTATATGGACGTGAAAATTTCCCACTCAAAAAATAGTAAGTCCAGTTGACTAGATTATAGTTCAAATTTCATTATTGTTTACTACCTGGATGAATGATAATCTTCACAAACATGAAAAACTCCACATATTGGTGCTTTTGTATTTTGAATATGTTTGAGAAGGGCTGTATTAAAAAGAATTGTGATTTCACATTTTGGACACAACCCACGGGTCTAAAAGTATTGCTGCTGTAGGTAGCTGATCAGGATATTTTTATGGGACAGGCAAGTGTAGCCAACAATCGGGGTTATTATCCTGATCGGAACCGATTGTAACAAGGTCTTTCATCATGGATCTTCTGCCTGGCCTTTATCAGATGAGTCACATAGAGAACGGATAAGGTTTTTTTGTCCTGCAGGGAATTGAACCAAAGACTGCTTGCACCAAAGGTAAAGACCTGAACCAGTATGTCACACAACTCCCCTATACATACTATTGGTTGTGCTACCACCAATAGTATTATCATATATATTATTTCAAGATATTAGTGCTGACATGGGAAGAAATTAATACTCACATTTGGACAATCCTAACATATCCATTTAAAACATTGTTAAACAATTGACACAATAACAAAATTGCCTATCAATTAACTACACATAATTATGCATTATGTATTTTCCATCACCATGCAAAATACAAGAGCAAAGGGGTTAGAAGGAATGAAAAAAACGCAGATTGTGCGATATTATATTACTTTACATCTGCACTGCTGCATGCTCAATTATCCAAATGGTATGCTTTTAAAGGTGGCACATACTCTATGTGAAAGAACAAGATATGCCTATAGCAGTATCATTTTTGTAAGTAAAATGTAGATAAATGGCAAACAATGTTTTTATGGACACATACTTTAAGTGCACGGAGGAGATTTTATCTTTGCAGTTTCAATGCCCATTATTTCACTATGAAACTTGGACAGAGTTTGTCACTTACCCTCTGGTAGCAGAAATTGATAACTCCATTTTTCAGGATTGTGTGACTTAAGCCCATTCTATATTTATTGTTTTCAATTAATTGTACACAAATTTGGTGCTGTTGTTGTTAGTAGACAGATGTGTTTATAACACCATCTGTTATGCTATGAAAAGTTCTAGGTGCACCAACGGGTGTCTTGTTGTTCTTGATTTTGTGACTACCTGTAATGATGGAAGTCATGTACAGAAAGGAATTACACGTACCAAATATCAATGGGATCAAACCCCATTGTTGTTTTATTGCTATGTAGATGACACCCAATGCAAAGTGAAGAATTTTCATCAATCTGAAGTATTTACTGATCATCTGGATCAGGACATTTAGTTTACCAGAAAAGGAAAAAAACTGTTTGTTTTCTTAATGCCATATATTGTAATATTATAATATTTCCATAAGAAATAGATTGTATTGTATTATATTGTAAATTGTATTTTTTTTGTCCATAAAATGTTATTTTTCACTGTCAGATATAAACTCACATCCAAAACCCCAGTTTATAATTACCAGTTTTTTATTTGTTTCCTTTTTATTTTTATTTTTTTTTACTACACAGACAGAGTCGATACCATAACAGAACATGTATTTTTCTGGAATACAAGAAAGATCGTACCAATGTCAGCACATCAGTGAATAGATTCATCAGGTTTGTAAAACATATCAATTAGCAATTTTCGCTTGACAAAACCAGTAAGTTTTTACTTACTCTAATATTTCGTCCTACACATCGGAGGACTTCATCAGATGTGACCATCTGATGCACTTTCCCAAGAAATGTGACTTTTGGTTGTGATTGGTCTGGTCTCCAGTCTTTAAAGAGACTGAAGAGTAGGTTCATGAAATGCTGAAAGACGAAAGAACTTAAAAAAATTGAAGACTGACCCCACCCCAAAGTACAAGCGAGAGTTAACTACCATCCTCGCTAGACTTAAGAAAGAGAACAAAATTGATGGTAAACAATATAAGCTTTTGTACCCTACAAGAGCAAATACACTACGACTTTATTGCACTGCAAAATTCACAAGCAAGGCAACCCTATATGATCAATCTTCGATTATACAGATTCCCTCGGCTATGAGACATCAAAAGCCCATGTCGATTTGCTCAATCCTTTGGTCGGTACCAAGGAACACCACGATAAAAATTCAAAAGAATTAGAGGAGGACCTAAGTGGAGTGTGTATTGAGGAAAATGAAATATTTAACTCTCACGACGTGGTATCCTTGTTTACCAACACCCCAATAAAGGAGGCCTTAGATGTGGTTAAACCAAGACTGGTGGATGACAAAGATCTTAAAATGCGCACCAAACTTGAAGTTGATGACATTATCGAACTCCTTGATACTCACCACCACATATTTTGAATTCAGAGGTGCCATATATAGGCAAAGGTTTGGTGCAGCGATGGGCAGCCCAGTCAGCCCCATCATAGCGAATTTCTTTATGGAATTCCTGGAACAGCAAGCAATCGTGACTGCCCCGATTGATTGTAAGCCAGTACGGCATTGGCGTCATTATGTGGATGACGTGCTCGAAATCATAAAAACAGATGAAGTTCAAAATTTAACTGATCATCTAAACCAAGTTGACAAAAACAGACAGTGTAAAATTCACGTACGAGGAAGAGAAAGAAGGGCAAATACCATTTCTCGACACGCTTATTGTTCGGAAACATGGCGGTTCGGTAAAGCTCCTGGTATACAGGAAACCAACCCATACTGATCAATACCTCGGTTTTAATTCAGAACACCCGTCCTTCAGCAAATGGGTGTAGTCTGAACTCTATTTGACCGTATGTACAGCGTGGTCACGGAAGAAGCGGATAGAATGAATGAAGAAAAACAGGTGTGTGGAGCCCTTAAAAACTGTGGCTATCCTAAATGGGCAGTGGATCAAGTCAAAGCTAAAATGCAACAAAAATCTAAAGCGGCTGTGAAACCTAGCGCAAAGAAAGATCAAAAGAATGAGGACAAAAGCAAGGGGATGGTAGTGCTCCCTTATGGAATTTCTGAACGAGCACATAGTAGACACTGCAATGAAGCCCCATCAAACCCTCAAAAGATACTGGTCCACCCAAAGGACAAAAGAGACAGGCTATAAAGACAGGCAATTGTATTTATGAGATCGGCTGCCAAAATTGCGATCTTAGTTATGTTGGTGAGACCTCTCGTTTGTTCAGGATTAGGCTTGCTGAACATCAAGCGGAGGTTAAGAAAGTGAATGAGAAAAAGTTCACTCGGTCAGAACGAAGGGCATCAGAACAACAATAAACAAAGTCATGAGCCATATCTGATTACGTCGCGAGGGCAAATCATGTTGTCAACTGGGAGGACTCCAAGATACTTGGCAAAGTGCATGTCAGAAGATCCAGAGAAGTACGAGAAGCGATGGAGATCAGAAAGAGGAAACAAAGACCATTAATAGAGAGGAAGGCAATTATCACGTATATGACCCACTTTTAAAGACTGGAGACAAGACCAATCACAGCCGGAAGTCATTTTCCGGGGAAAGTGGATCAGATGATCACATCTGATGAAGTCCTCCGACATGTAGGACAAAATATTAGAGAAAGTAAAAACTTACTGGTTTTGTCAAGCAAAAATTGCTAATTGGAATGTCAGCACAGTTGTGCAAAGGGTACATAGATGTAAGTGTTGATATTGATAATGATAATATATGTTTTATTTAATTAGATGTCATTCAAGATTTTTTTTTTCTACTCATTGACAGGTGGTTTCAATTGCAAATTTGACAGTGCACAGTTGTAAAACTTGCTCCCAATAATTATTAGGAATACTTTTTTTCTGGAGGATGAAGGAATTAAATGAGCACTCCTGCAAACATAACATTGCATTATGCCTTTATATGTTAGAAAATAATTTATCAAGCACGAATTACGTGGTTTTATTTGAACAAACTCATATTGACCACAAAAATGAATTAATACACCCGTCTCTCAACACACAATATTTAAAATTTCCAGGCTGAGAAATTGTCCAGTGCAATGACGTCCCAGTAATATAATGAAGACTGACAACAATTGAGCACAGATATAACCATGACACTAGAACATTCTGATGGGGGAATTTTGAATATTACGTGTTGAGAACTGGTTGTTTCATTTTTATGGTCAATATGAGTTTGTTTTAAATAAAACCATGCGATCTGTGCTTGATAAGTATTTTTCTAACATGTAAGGGATAATGTTGTGATTGCCGCAGACATATCCTTTAATACATATCACCTAAATAAACAAAGAATTAAGTAGAATTTAGGGAAGAAACCCCCAACTACTTGGGATTTTATTATTATTATTTGCAGCCAGATTAGCCTGGCCTGGTCCAGTGGATTTTATCCCAAGAATATCTTGGTTGTTAATTGTGTTGTCTGAACGAATATTCATGGAGACAATTGCTCCCATTTCTTTATGATGCAACTTGTACACACATGTCCATGAGTAAAGTACGAGATATAGGCAAGTTATGTTTGAGTTCAATTTCAAGTAATGTTTGAGAAATTTGTACCAAAAATGGTTAGAAATGCTCAGTTTTGCCAAAAGAACCATAAAAAGTAAGATTTTCACCTAAATTTCAAATAGAAGTTGAAAATTTAAAAAAAATATTCAAAATTGAAAAAAATAAATTTTACTCAAGAATTATTTGTTACGGTGACTGAAGAAATTTGGGCGAAAAAAAAACTTTTCGGGATTTTCTCCAAAAATGAGCAAGTTAGTTGAGTACCTTATTCTTTAAAAAGTCTTGCATTTAATTAATGAAAGCGGTGTATGGATTTTTTTTGGCAGGATACCTCAAATTTCAGCATTGCTGAAAATTGGATGTGACTCTATATGTAAAAGCAAAAAAATGATTGATCCAACTAATAAAAATATGTCGTTATGTCTTATTTAAGGCATTGGTAAAATTCATATAAACTTTATCATAGAAGACTTTTTAAACTATTGTATAATGTGCTGTTAACTAATTAGTCATGTTGGTAAGGTGTTAATGTGCAAAATTTGTTTTTGTTGTTATTGTTTTAACTCAGGTGGAAAAGGGAATGGATAAAGCTGAGCAGCAGTGGGAGGAATTTTGGGCTGCCAATGGAAACAGATACAGCAGGATAGATATTGAAAGATGGCATGCTGATATTGCCAATATAGCTGAAGGTAAGTATTGATATGACAGCGTTCAAGATCTTGGCACCATGGAAGCCAAAATGGTATGAACATAAGTTACTAATATTATGGTCAAATGAACTTTTTCTAGGGTGAAATTTTATGCAGATTATGAATATGTAATCAGAAATGCAAAATCTGTGTTGCTTTATTTTTTTAATCAAATACATTACCATTCAGTCAAAATTGAAGATAAACTTGTTATAAGCAACTATTTTGGACACAACAAGTTTGCATTTTTATCTCAAAAGCTTGTTTGGTTTTTGAGTTTTGATGAAACTAGTTAATTTAAATTTAATACCAGCATATTAACTTATTACATTGTACAAAATAAGGGCAAAGTCATTCTTCTACATTTTCCAATCAAATTTTATGTCAGAACCTAGACTATGCCATAGTCTATTTGTGATGTTAATCATGATGAAAGCATTCAGTTGAACTCAAAATTATACTGATATTAATTACATCAAAATACTAGTATAAAATTGAAAAAGTTTATATAATTATATTAGTGACAGTAAAAGTAAAGTGTTTACTAAAGGGCTTATATTATTAAATGCAACATATCATAATGTCATAATTGTATTGTATTAATCGCGAAATTCCAGGTTAAAAATAGACTATGGACTTTCAATTTTAAACAGGATTTTGAACGGGCAAAGTCCCTAACACTCACACTGTCAATCATACTTGTTTAGAATTTAACCACAAGCAAATACAAGACGCGTTCATGCACTTAACTGACGCGTTCATGCAATTACACAACACAAAGGCGGGGTAGGCCACATACTTGTGTACCATGTAGTTATTAATGGTAATGACAGGTACTTGGAGGATTTAAACCATAACGAGATCGGGCGACCAATCACAAGCCAGATCCATTTAAAGATGCATTACATCATGGCCAATTTTAGTAGGCCAGATTTCCGACAATCTCATCCATAGAAGCTCATAGACAGCCGTGTTAAGCATCTCTGACCGCAATCCAAAGTCAGTAGTCCACTTGCGAAGCTAACAAACAGAGGGAGTAGGGTGACTGAAAAGAACAGATGTGAAAATCTATCAATTGTGCACACATTAATTAAATCAGAGTTTTAAGCTTAAATACAATATCCAGAGTATGTACAATGGGCAAGTGGACTACGGGATAGTCTAGTCAGAACCTGGAATTTTACTATAAGTGGCCAATTTTCGGGAATCATTTGTCACTGGGACTGCAAATTTTGGGTAAACATTGCGAAAATATTTATCAAGTTATACTTAAAGTGATTTTTTTAATGGAATAAACCTATTATTGTCTGAAAAATTAAATCATAAAATAAACAATGTTTAAAGGTTTAATAGGTGCAATCACATATTTGAAATCTACTGGGGGAAAATTGTCAACAAATAAATCCCCATTTTTGGCCAAAAATGCATCTACACATTTTAGCCTAAATATGATATATAAATACAAATTTATCACTGTTTCCATACCTAAATACTTTTTGCACACCTTTGGCCCCAACTGGTGCCAAGATCTTTAATGCTGACATATAAGCATACATACATACATACATACAAGATTTATATAGCGCCTTTTACAAATAGATCAAGGCGCATAACAGTGAATGACAAGAACATACATAATAGTAAACAAAGCATAAAATTAATAAACATAATAATAAGATTTTAAGAGTTTCTTGAAACTTGTGATTGAGCGTGCCTCCCTGATGTTACGTGGGAGGCAGTTCCACAGTGCCGGTGCAGCAGCTTGGAATGCTCTGTCGCCAATTTGAATTCTGCCAACATGAGGAAAGAGAAAAGTGACACTCTGGCAAACAAATGAAAGAGAAAATCAGAAAGGCAAAGGAAAAGAAAGGGGCAAGGAGCCTGTTTCTCACCACAATTTACCCAAAGCATGGGCCAAATAGTATAAAACCAAATTTTGGCTTGCTACAAGTGCACATTGTCCAAATGAAATTCTTATTTGAAAGCTCAAAGACTTAACATGTGCAGTCTCTTTAAGGAACATCATATAAATATTTAACTGACAGATATTACCGGATGAGGATGATGCTACCAGGGTTTTTCCCCAATATTTTTATTTTCCTCCCTTGACCAAGAATGCAGGCTATGCCCCTGATGACATTATGCAACTATAGCAATGATATGAGCACTCTCAAATTGAGGAGCAATTCAAAAATGCTGTAACATTGGCAAGATTTGACTGATAGATTCACAGTGATAAAAATATTGTTAAGTACAAGTGATTTTTTCAGTCACCAAGTATAATCATGGTTGATCTGACCTGTGTGTTTCATCAATTTCTATACAACAATATAACTTTGCAAAAACCAGTTTAAATAGCTTGCAAATAAAGTAGCCGTTGAAATTTATATTTTCTTATTCTAGATAATTCCGATCTCTCAGATGAAACTGACACTGGCAGTGCCGCTGAGTTTTTCTTTGTATCACAGAGGTTGAAAGAAAATAAATCACTCGGCACATACACAACATCGTCAAGTGACAGGTTATCTCACTTGACAGGAACACACCTGCATTTCTCGGAAGCAAGAAAGCATACTGCAGATAAGCAAATGCTGCTTCAGAGGAAAGAAGACATGTTGAAAATCCTGCAAGACAGTGTTCCATTTCTTTCTGAGGAGGAGTTTTTGAAGAAGGCCAGAAGCAGGCTGCAGACCAGAAATAGCGTACCCTCCAACAGGAGATTGAGGTTACCTGCTATGGCATAGAGAAGAGAAAGGTAGCACGGAGCAAAGAAGCTGGTGAGGAAACTGTACTTATTTTTAGGTTGTCAGAAGGAAGATTCCTTATGGCATCGCAGGTTGTGAGTATGGGTGTCAGTCAGTGTCACTCAGTGTGTGTGTTTCACTATGGGATCTTTCATGTATCAGTGGTGGGCAGGTTATATACAGAGGTCAAGGGTCATTTGAGGTCAACTTATAAAATAACATTATGTAAGATTTTGAGTTAAAATTTTGTCTCAAATGAACAGTTTAAATCATATTTCAACCAGTTTAATTCATATTTCATAGCTGCATTATGGGTATTGTTGATATGCAAGGTCACACACGGATGTCAACAGTCATTTGAGGTGAACTTATAAATGGGCTGAAAATTATAAAGCTGGTCTCACATGAACAGTTCAGATCCAATTGCAACCATTATTATGTGTAAATATAGGCTCATTTGATCCAATTTTATACATGTAACTTGAACTGTACATTGTAGCTGAACAATGTATTCTTCTCATGTGCATTACACTTTATGAGTTAAACCTTTTTAGGCAGATTATCTGAAACCTGCACATTAAACGAATATTATATATTTTAGATAAATATTGCTCAGGATAGGGAGGGGCAGTAAGTCATCCTCAAATACTAGAAATACCAATTTAACACAACCAGGGGAGTGACATTGGAAAATTTACATAGCAGACTGACCTAGTACCTCTCCAATTATATATGATCATTTGCGTATGGCAAGTTACTCTTGAGGGCTTACTTAGTGACAGCACATTTGTTATATCTCCCAGGTAGAGTCCAACACCACAAAGTACTAGAAATGTGTGTCATAATTCTGCATATAGCATTTAAAAAAAAGTGCAGTGATTTATAGTGCGCTACGCACAGGCACAACGCCTGGACATTGATCCACAAGCCTCAGCACACTTTACAGGTCGTCGCTGACCACTATGGCCCCACACCATTCCATAAACCATTAAACAACAATTCAGGGACTTGCTGCTTCAAGAGCGCACACCCTAGACATACCACAAATAACCATCGCAACCAGGATCAGCTCCCTGAGTTTCGTACGGGTTACAACAAGACAAATTAGCAGTGACTTCCTTGTCCAGGGAAATTTCAAGCTAACTCAATTTTTCCACAAGAGCATACTAGGCACCACCAGGGTTTTAACCAGCAACCTCTTGCACCATAGTTGAACGCCTTATGAAATTGGTACTGGCCCACCATCTGCACTGGAAACATTTTCTGTATCCAACTTTCTCTTTAAGAACTTTGTGAAAGTATTTTTAGCCCCAGTGTCCAGCATTGTGGTGCAAGAACAGTTCTATATCCTCCGAATACATCTTATCAGTGGGATTTGCACACTTCACTTGCTGTATTTTTCCTGTTTGTACTGGGGAAAGTCTGGATAACTATATTTTGACATGTTCTTTTAAAAAACATCAACTTTTATTCTATAGATCCCAAATATGAGGGTGCACCTGCAGAATTGAAGAAGAAAGCTGTTGATTTGCACATGCTAAGGAAAAGGATCGCAGAAGAAAATGACCTTGTGATATTACATGGACATATGTGATAATCTGGAATGTTAAATTGCCGCAAGTATGTGATCCTTTGGTAGTTATTAATTAACTATAGTGGTATTAATGCTGGCTGAGTAAATGGAAGCGATCACTCATTTCTGTTATCATAATCCCGTACCCGTAACCATACTTGCTACATAACCCCATGTACCTGTGACCCGTCCATCTACCTTCTTGTCCCCTTTCATTTTTTTTCCATATTATCATGTCCACTAGTCACTGGGACGTAAGTATATGGCTTTTGCGCCGTTCATGTGCATGCATTATGCACGCGGCGTCTGGACAGACGTACACTCAGAATTAGTATTATGATGTCCTAATAATGTAAAAACGTATAAGGAAATATGCAGCAGTTTAAATGCCTAAAAATATAATAGTTAATAAAATATGATTGAGTCTATGTCAATGTTACCTTCATACATGGCATAATCAGAAAAAGTGCATCTGCATTTGGATGTCCCAGTTCCAAGTGTCTGCCTGCCAGCAAATATAACCATGGAGTGTTAGACACCCATATTCTAACCATGTGTCCAGTTCTGAGTCTCTTCCTGCCAGCAAATATAAACATGGCGTTTCAGGCACCCATATATATTCTAACCATGGAGTTTCACACACTCACGTCCGTACATAACCAACTTACTGTCAAGGTCTGCTTATTACAAAATGGGAGGCGTTATACCCTATATGGGTCAAAGACACTGTTTATGAAACTTAATCAACTATGGAGCTCCATGGTTGCAATCAGACTCTACACTGGTATGTGAATAACATGCAAACCTGCACAATTTGAATACAGATATAAATGCACTCATTCATTCCCATTAGATTTGAGAAGCCTACTTTTGTCAGGCAGTCTGGTGTCTGGCAAAAGTGTCCGTTGGTTGTAATGCTCTTTAATTAATTAGGTGCATCTATGTGAAGTCCCTTGATGATGGTTTGTAAGAATTATTAATTATTAATCTTATTATTATTATTATTACATGTATTATACTAAATTACTGTCTTATCTTTTTGCATTATATTTTGCAGCCATGCATGACCGGTGAGCTGGAAGTCAAGAAGAAAGGGCTTGCATTTGTAAAAGGTGCAATTGACAAAGGTAGCTCCATGTTAAAGAAAGCTCTTGCACATGAATGGGATAATGATGAAGACTTCAACCAGGACTTGCGCATGCTGCTAGAGACACTGCACAAAGGCAAGGAAGTTGGCATTGATGGGGAAGACGAGGAAGATGACGAGTCTGAAGATGACGAGTCTGAAGAGGACGACATAGAGAATGACGACATTTAGGGTTTTGTTAAGTAGCCAATACATAAAATCTAACATGAACAGGATAGGGTCCCATTTGTGACACGATCTGGTCCATGGGGACCAAAGGCAGCAAATTTGAAACTGAGATAAAGGTAAAAATATGGAGTAAAAAAACAATAAAATACATAAGAAAATAGACATCAAAAAACGTCATTACTTTAGAACCAAGTATGCTAGACCTTGGTGTTTGCAGTAAATGATAGCCTATTGTATGTTTAATGTAATAATTACAGTAACTCAACTTTCAAAAATGCCTCCTTTGGCCCCCCATGGACCAGATCGTGTCACATTTGTTAATCACAACACCCTTTTTCAAATGCATGTATTTCTGTTATATGTTAAGTATTCAAATTTCTCGCATCACATGCATTCAACTAATATACTAGTTATCTCATAATGTGATAATCTCCAATTATCTACATGGTGTCCCATAATGGTATGTACCGTGTTTGGAAAAATGATTAGAAATAACAAATCAACAACCTACAAAAAATCAATTTATGCAATAATAGACTGGCTCTTAATAATTTTGGAAAAATGGTGTTCTTTGCGGCAAGTTTGCATAAGAGTTGGTAACCAGCTTCTTTTTTTTTTTTTTTTTTTGGGTATGCTGAACTCGAATCTTTTTTCTGCCAAGCAATATTTTGAGACCGTAACCCTCAAAAAGATCCTCAAAATGATTCCATAGGATTGTGAGGGAAAAAAATAATTTTATTCCAATAACACTTTCAAACATGTCAAATTATGCCTCTGGTCCCACGGATCCCAGAAATGTAATTTTTTAGCGTACAACCTACCATTAAGAGGTTATGGGCCACAGAAGGTCACAGGTCGATTTGCTTGTTGTGTATGGATCAAAAGTTGCTCCAATTTTCGTAAAAACTGAAGCAAATTGTTTGCCTAGCTTAGAGGTTTCAGAAAAAGAATAGTTTACGATGTCTAGTTAGCATGTTACACCGTAAAGCATCAAAAGATATGTAGAATTCCATAGGATTCAATGGAATTTGTATTTATTTATCATCTATTTTCTGAACTTGACATCGTAGATAAAAAACCTATTCTTTTCCTGAATCCCTTGAACTTGAGAAACAGTTTGCATCCATTGACAGAACAATTTAAATTTTTCAGCCCTTTATAACATGCGAATTAACCTTGGACCTGTTGAGCCTCACAACTTTATAACTTTTATGTCCTACATGCAAATATGTTTCATTTTTGTGGTCCTTAGACCCAAACGAATAAATTGACATGTTTTTAGTGAATTTGGTTCAAAAATAGCTTGAAATATTATTTTAAATTCAGCATACCCGAATTAACCAAGCTAATTTCCAAAATAGAACCAAAATAGAACCAGTCTATAAATTGATGGACATGCCTTCTACTCATTCTGTTAATTTCATTACAATATCTTAATCAATGGAAATTGGTTTTGTTTTATTTACAATGCAGAAGACTTATAATGCATAGGGGCCACTGTTCACTGACCAGAGGGTATCATACGTGACCAAACATACAAATGGTTTGTCATGACTAGGCACTGTATGTAAAAAAGGAAGGTTTTATTTCAAACTCTAATGGTGACCTGCAGGTCAAATTGCTAGAATTGTACATTAAACACACCTAAACAGACACAATGCAATTTGCAGGCAGCAGCTTTTAATCAGCGCCAATATTGCAACATTGAAACAAACAACTATACAAACATCCAATGCAACCCAACCCCATCCCCCAGTAGGCAATGAGGATAAAGTTGACACGAGCGGGGCTCGAACTCGCAACCTATGGATTATGAGTCGGGCGCCTTATCCACTCGGCCACACATGCTCCACATGGATAATATCAAAAGCGATGCACTTGTGCTACATGTGTCTCATTTGACTTAATGGCTGGGAATAAGTACCGGATACGTCTGGAATGCAGGTCTGTTCAAATCATCCCCAAATTATATGGTTTCAGGCATGTTCTCTTTTTCCTGAACCATGTGACTTGGGGATGATTTGATGACCTTCACTTGAGATGGGTCTGGTATTTATTCCTAGCTATTATCCACTATTATAAAAAAGTATCTAAAACAAGGACAAAGGGCATAGATCACACAAGTGCATCCATATGGATAATTATCGTGAAAACAGTATCTAAAACAAGGAAAAAGGGCATAGATCATATGTAATAAACCAACCGGGCAGCCATGTTGGAGGACAGTTCTAAGATATCCTAGAGGGACAACAGGTCTCTTGATCGATTCCACAACCATTCATACATATTGCCTATTTTATTGTATTATTATAGGACAGAATTTTATTTAAACGACCTTTCTGACCCTGTCATGAATGTTTATTACATACTTAATACCTGCACAATAAATCAGTGTTTTGAGAGCTTAAGGCAATATGACTCTGTCATGAGTGATGTTGTATTGCATACTCTCAATACCTGGCACAATAAATCAGTGTTTTGGGTTCTTTGAGGCAAATTACCATTTGTTATGACAGGTTTTAGGGTTTTCAGACATTGCAAATACTTGTTTATTGTGCTTTTTGAGACTTTTTGGTCACGCATGATACCCCCTGATCCCCAATGACCAGTACTGATCCATCTGGGCTTTATCACTATCTTTCAATCACTGCTACCGCCATATGGTGTAGTTCATTAGAAAAACACCAAATTTGGCACATATGTAGTGCGTGATAAGGCAAATAATGTTTGGGACCTATATGTACATAATATATTATGATGTTGGATATTTTGCATTTTCTTGGGATTTTTACCATCAATTTTTACTCAAAAATGTCCATATTAATGATATTTCAATGCCTTTAACCTGCTCAAGGAATTACTGCAAAAAGTATCTTCTCTTTCAAGTAGCTGCTGGCAGTGGCGTAACTAGGGGGGCAACATGCCCCAGGCGCCACCCTTAGGGGGCGCCAAATTGATCAATTCAGCATCAATCCTGCGCCCCTCCAAGCGATGCTTTGCACGCATTTCAGCACAATATCAATTGAAAGAACATTTTAAGACTGATATTCAACTTCTAGTAACCAAAATTAATTAGTGGTAGGCCTTATTAATTGTTTCAAGAATTGGGGGGGCATTATGTATCCCGAGTCTAAGATATTCTCGGGGGAGGGGGGTAGGGGCGCCAATTTTGTTTCTTGCCCCGGGCGCTACCAACCCTAGTTACGCCACTAGCTGCTGGTTTATTAATATGCATTGTACATAAGCATGCGCTGTGGCAAAGCCACTTTTGCATTTCACATGATAAACCCTACACTACAATGATTTGATTAAAAATTACTGCCAAAGGACAGATACCATATTCCATACAAGGATTACTTCATAAGTTAGTAACAATCGACGTTTAGTGGATGTAAAAACTGGACACAACACAAATACACACACATAACCTTTTAAAATAACTTAATGCTGAACATGGTCAATGATTTTACATACTTTAGATCATTTTGGCTGAACTTGGAATCCACCATTTTCAAGTTATACATAGATAAAAGAAACAAATTGCCTGGCACAGATCATTCAGGGGACACCTTATGTAATATTTTACTAAAAATAGTTGTTAAATGATTGTCATTGCGATTAAACATTGACAGCATTGTTCAATTCCAAAGATCAACTTGTCATATTGAAGCTGATCAAATTGTTATGAATTTGGCAGAGTGACGAATAGAACATTTTGAGCAAATTTTGTTATTGTATGCTTGTGATTATGTTTCAGGCGATCTTTCATTTCCACCAAATATTGATAATAAATTTTACTTCCTGACGTAGATGTTAAAATTGTGAGTGGGACGAATCGTGCCTAAGTGGGATTAATAAATTTCACCAAAAGACGAATCGTATTCTTAGTTGTACAAATCAGGTTGATCTATTGTATACTATAGCTGAAACTCTGAATTTTCTATATTACATGTCCTATACTATTATATTTGATACCAATAAGTAGCTGTAGTTATCTTCTATCCATTTATACCAAAAACTTTCCACACACGATATCACTCTGGCGTAATTATGTGAGGGCGCCATCGCAAAATTGGGAAATCACAGAATATTACACACAAAATATAGGTCATTGTTGTTATTTCTACTCTAAAATCCTTGAATTCAACTGGAGTTTTCACTAAATAGTATGTGGACTATAGCTTATATACCAAGTATAGAATCTAAAGCCATAGGACAAGCAGTAATTTTTACATAAAATCCCCAAACCAAAAATGAGTGCTATAGTTAACACATAATTGAATGCAGATTTGTCCCCACATACAACTCTTTGCGAAGCAGTGGACACTGTTTGAATTTAGCATGAAGCTTGATAGCTATAAATACCTGTTTTGAGGGATATATTAATTGTTTGAAAACATGCAAGTATTGCAAATAATTGGTATATACATTCGCTTCTACAATATACATTTTAAATGAGTGCTCACGAATGTTCTCAATCTTTAGAATAACCAATAATGGTAACAAGATTTTCGAATGCCGTTTACTCAGAACAGCAATTTTGCGTATTCGTCACTCTGCCGTGTTCATAATGATATGTTCTTTCAGGAAATCATATTTTGTAATAAGCTTATTATTTTATTGGGTTCAAAATAGGCTGTGGAAATGAGATAAGAAAGTGTTTAATGTTTCATGAAAATATTCAATCTTTAATAATAGAATAGAATTGCTTGTAGCAAATTTGGATGTCATAACATGTGCTTCATTTTACTCTTTGCAATGTAGATAATATCTGGAAGTCATAAATAAGTTCACTTCAGTTGTAGGACCCACAATGTTAATGTGCCAGCACTTATAAACTGTCCTACAAACAAATAAATGTTTGAAACAATTTGTGACTGACCTCTGAAATAGCTTGCCAACTAAACAAGCCCATTGCATGGTTCTGCCAAATACAATGAGAGCTTCAGACAAAAGACATGAAAGGAAGAATGATGCAACTTTACACAATTCAATTCAATCAAATTCAATTCAATTAATCAATCTTTATGATTCAAAACACAACAATACAATAACAGCAAAAACATACACATTTGAATGAGGAGATGCTCAGAAGGCCACAAAGGTTTGAACAAACACCCCATTAACCCTTAAAGTTTCCTAATTTATCTTATAAACTGAATGTGCAGAATACACAGTCACCCTACTCCAGATGAGGCATGGCAGGAATGTTTTTGTTCGAAATGCATTGGAATGTGCCAGTTAGTAATGTGCCAATTAGTAAAATGCGTGCTTAATGGTGTTGTTGATGGAGACAATCTTGAATCAGAACAAACTGATGAACTAGCTATAATTTATGTATGATGATAAAATGTAAATTCTAAATTGTAAAGGAACATGATAAGGTTTCTAGTAAATGTAGGCTACAAAATCTAACTGCATATAAGCAATAAATGTTTTGCCTGTTAAATTTACATGTTTGCTGCATGCCAGGATTTATTTTGTGAGCTGCAGGGTGCAAAAAAGTCAATGTGATGTGATCAAGCAAAATCTGTCGGAAGTCAGAAATAATGATTTTGAGATATAGACAAACAAAGGAAGTATTTCCTTTTGTTTCCTATTGTTTTGGAAACTCTTTAACTGTTCATAAATTTTGAACTTGTTGTCCGAATTCAACGGATTTCTGCAATATTCTGTTTATAATCCTATAAGAAATTGAAAGTTGATTAAATTCGACTTCAGACTGATTTTGCTTGATCACACCAAATATGTGAATTTTCCTTCAGAAATGGCTCATTTTCAGGGGTTTTTTTTACAGAAAAACTACAGACATTTTTTCAGATAGGCATGGGAGGTTGTGTTGCATCCTCACACTCCCCCTGGCTACAGCTGTGGTTATAGTATACATACTGTTTTGTTTTTGTTTTTGTTTTCAAAAATGGTGGCCTTTTTCGATAGGAATAAGAAATTTATGATGATGATACTTTGTCAGTTTTGCCATGATTGCTGCTCCTGTGGCCATGTTGGTTTCAAAGGGACAGGTCTCACAAACAGGAGGTCCTGGGTGGGATCACTTTCCTGTTTCTTCTTTAAATAATTGTTCAGTTTTTGACAAGAATGTAGTGAGTATAAAAACCTGTTGACATTGTAATGATTCGCCATGGTCACACACCGGCAAGTACATTTATTTAATCAATGCTTTAAAATTTATGTGAGATTTGTTTTAACTCCAAGACCCAATTTGATACCAGGGGATGAGAAAAGCTTGTATGTATATTTCAGGGAACATACAAATGCGTGTTAAAGGAGTATTATGTGATTCTATACCATCCTCTTTTAATGGCATGTTTGAGTAGATGTCCACAAAAAGTTTATTCCCAAATTTTCTGTCGATTCCAATTTTGCATCTGTGACTTATGCATGATTATTGTGTATTACACTGCTCCATGCTACTGTACTGTAATTACATTCTGTTAACAGAACATATATAAATTTCACAATGTTTTTGCTAATCGAATAAATCTGCAGAAATGTGTTTTGCACGTATTATAGTAGCCAGAGGTTTCCAGCGGTATACAAATTTCAACTTTTTTGTGAAAACTGGGGGATGAGGCTATGGATCACGAAATGCTCCATTAATACTCTTTTTAGACTATTTATAGTTGTACCAGCGAGATTTGTAGGCAACAGAATCAAATTGCCAAGTTGATTAAAACAGGGTTTTTCATGTAAGTTTTAAATTTTAATAGTCCAGTCATGTGGATGTTCAAGTATTTATACCTGTTGTATTTTCTATGGGATTGACTTGTTAGGTGTAATTGGTAAGTATATATTTATAAATTTTATTGTTTTTGTTTGTTGCCTAAAACCAAACAGGTGCTTGTGAAAGTGCAATATCTAGAATTGGGGTAAAATCATTTAAGATGTATCATTTATTAGATTTTGTGTTAATTAAGATTTTTCATTCTCAGCAAAACTAAAAATTGTGATCTGATGAAAATTGGTGGTGCCCATTCCCAATGGTCCTTTAAATCATTATGATAGGTGGTAAGTTGCTAAATGAGCAGTTTGTAATTATTCTTTAGTACATGTTGTAGCAATTAAATGTGTGTGGTATAGACAGTCACAAAACATGATGTAGATGAATACAGGTGTTGAGATTTTGTATAAAACACCGGAACCGGTGTTTAATTAATGATGGAAATATTAGTTGAACGTGTACACAATACAGCACATACATGGTAGGTGGGACGATCGTACACATCAAAGGAGTGTACCGTAGCACGGCCAATGGAGTGACATGCATTGGCCACATCGGCGCTGGTAGTAAATTCCAATTTCTTTGCTTTACCTCATATTGTTTCATTTTATGGCAAAGAAATACTAATCTTTTGTATAGAAATGTTACAACATGTGTAGATAGGAACCAATCTGACGGTTATAGCTAATTATTACTTCATCATTTTTTTGTTAAAAATAACAGGATTTAATTTAGAGGAATTCAAACATGGCATTAATTTTTGTTATCTGACATTTTTGTAATGTTTGCTTTATATCAATGTATAATTTTATAAGGGCTGTTGTCGAGTAGAATTTTCATTGTCGGCAATCGTCAAGATCCGATGTTGGCACGTTGTCGACAAAGTAATACATTCATAAAGTCCAAATAGAGACCTTGTTGCACATTGTTTATGTACATCATATCAGAAGCTTACCATTTAATTAATTATTAATCCCCCTATCATTGTCATCTTGTGGTCAATTATTACTTGGTAAATGGTAAATAATTGGGATCTTAAGCTTATCTCTAGTATTTTTAATGACTAGTCTTTGTCGACAGTGATACATGCTTGTCGACAATCAGGAAAATTGCTTATGGACAACAGCCCTAAATTTTATCGACTTTAATTACAGACAATAAAAACTATGTTCAAATGTTTCAGAATTGGGTATTTTTTACCATGATCATGTGATCATTTATGAAGAGTTACATTGTATATGCTAATAACAAGAAAATCTGACATTAAATATGGAATTTTTTTTCACAAAGTGCCAAGACTAGTCTGAAAATGGTCAGCATAAACCACTAAATATTACCTGGGGTGTATCGGGACGAGGTGTCAAATAATTGTTTGATAGAACATTGTATTTTCTATGACTTCACATTATCACGCTATGGTGCTCATAATATAATGAATTTTCCTGAATAGTGAATTTAAACGGGGTACATTTCTGCATTTGGGAAATATTGTTCTGTAATTATTGGGATTCAATGTAATATTTTCTTAACTAAAACACCAATAAGTGTTCTTCAGAACTGAAATGCACTTGTAAAATATGTGCCACTTTTGATAGTGGGAGGAGCTTTAAAATGTGGTTATTAAAAGTGGTCTATTATGCCACATATACTCAGAAAGTTCAAATGGCCCTCTGAGGTCAAAATTGTTATAAAAACATACTGTACACAAAAAAGTTGCGCAAGTTCATTGCACAACCAGAAACGTAAAGAGCTGTTTTTTACAGTAAGTTTAAAATATTTCACCCCAGGAGGCCATTCAAACTTCCTGAATACTACATGTACCATACTACCATATTTGTAAGCTCATATCATTTTCAAAACTGGTACATTACAAGTGCATTTCAACTCTCACGAACCACGATTGCTGACAAAGTTGAGAACATATCACCTCAACCAGAATAATTTTGATAATTGTAGGACAATATGGCATAGATTTTGAAATTTTGTCCCCACAAAGCTCTACCATTTTAGGCAAATTCACCACATCATAATAAACACCATCATGTAAACTCATGGAAAGCACATTTTGTACCAAACATTATTTGACACCATCTCCCGACAAACTCCAAATAATATTTAGTCTGCACGGTTTATGCGGAACCCTTTCAAACTAATCTTGGCACTTTGTGAAAAAATATTACATACTTCATTTCAAGTATGTACTATAAAGCTGTGGTACGAAACTACAGCATATATATTTATACTATGCAGATTATTGACAAAAATACAATTGATAGGTGAAAATATTAGAAAGTAATTATATCAAGTGCCAAGGGGAAAGTAAAATGAGATATGAAGGGAGAAAAATGTAGATACCATTATGCTGAAAAATAATTTTACATAAGTAACAATGTAATTTATCAGAAATATGTTAAATATTATACAGGGTGTCCCAGAAAAAAAGACTGTGTGAATAAAGATGAATGTAGGTCGAGGAATAGACATCAGAATCAAAACATTTAAAATGTAGCGCATAGCCTATTTCATTGTGCGTCACATACAAAAATTTAATTTGATTCGGTTGACTGGTTGCAAAGAAATTAACAATTACATTGAGAAATTTTACTCCACCTTGTATTCAAAGAAAAATGTTGATTTAAATTTACCAACTTCAAAGGCCTGTGAATGGGAGTTAAAATATGATGAATGTTTAAGGTACTCCAAAGTATGCCCAATGGGAAATCCCCAGGTAACGATGGTCTGACAGTCCTTTTTTTAAAGATTTTTGGGGCAGACTTTGGCAAGTTACTTGTTAACAGTCTTAACACTAGTTATAATGAAGGTGAGCTAACCAACTCCCAAAAGCAAGGTGTAATAGCACTTATTCTTAAGAAAGCTAATGATAAACGAAGAGTTGCTAATTATAGGCCGATTACATTATTGAATGTGGACTTGAAAGTTGGATCTAAAGATATTACTACCAGAATTGCAAACGTGGCTCGTAAGTGAATGATCAGTGATTATCAAACTGCATTTATTAAAGGTAGATATATTGGGGATGCAGTTAGAACTGTTGCTGATATCATGTATTTCACTAAGGAAAGAAATATTCCAGGCATTCTGTATGGACTTTGAGAAGGCCTACGATTCAGTTGACCATGAATTCATGGAGGCTTTTAACTTTGGCCCTTCTCTGAGGAGTTGGATCAAGATGTTTTATAATGACATCAGCAGTTGTGTTATGAATAATGGAATAGCTATGGAATATTTCTTCATAAGGCGTGGGTTAAGACAAGGGGATGCCCTCAGTTGCCAGTTGTTCAATCTAGTGGTTGTGAGAAATTTTGTAAGCCAGCTGGAATTCTTTATTCATACTCTTTATGCAACAGTTTATATCAACATTAGTTGTAAATTTAAAGTTGGAGTAGGGGGTCAAATTTGGACCCAAAAAGCTAACTTCTTCTTTATAAAAAGAAAGAAGTTGAAACTTTGCATAAAGCATGCCCAATTTTCATAAAAATGAATTGCATTAAATTCAAGTTAATGTGTAAACTGGCAAGTGAATTCACTTTTTGTCAGATTAATATTTTTGAATTTTTTTACAAAAAGCAAAAGACGAAAGGAATTTATTGTTTCAAAGATAAAACAAGGAAATGCCCCAGTAATTGTATAGGTTGACTTCATATATTGACAAGTTAACCACTATTTATGTTGCATGTAGTGTTGAATGTGCTTCTTTCAAATTGTAATGAAAATATGGAAATAAAAGTAAATAGAACTTGATGCATCTAGTCATTTATTTTCAATATTGTGGCCATTTTGACTTTTAAACCTTCCGAATTCGGCAATTTGCAGTACATGCAATCAGTTTTTATGAATGAAAATCTATATTATCAAGTTGCATTTATTAATGATGTGAAGGTTGAATATTTGAATAAGTTGATGCAGGCATTCTGAATTTTGATTCTGTCATTTTTAATTGCATCAAACATCTTCGCGCTTCCAACTTTAAATGGCTATTCTGGGATATATTGAAAACGAAATGGAAATACAAGTTAGGGCCAATAACTTCATCTAATCATTTATTTTTAATATTGTGGCTTTAATTTGACTTTCAAGCCTTCCGAATTCGGCACATTTGCACTACATGCAATTATGATTTTTGGGCTTGTCATTTTATATGAAGTCAACCTATACAATTACTGGGACAGCAAAGTTGTAATTTAAGACTAGTAGTTATATAAAAGTGATGTTTTATAAATGAAAGGACCACATCGACTGGAAATGTTGAATTTGCAATTCTTCGTGAGGGCAAATGTAAATGAGTTGTGACAATTTTTGGGATGCATTGTATTTATCCTATATAATCGGTGACAACAAAAAATATTAATCTGACAAAAATGTGAATTTAGGGGCTAAACTAGTTTACAAAACATTAATTTTTTCTTGCATATGCAATGACCCCGTGACACAACGCGCAATTACAGAATTTTTTAATTTTTTTTGACAAATTGGGCATGCAGTTAGTGTGTTATGCAAAGTTTCAGACCTCTTTTCTTTTTATAAAGAAGGCACAGTTCCCAAAGATGAATTTATTTAAGGGGTAACTTTTGTTTTAAATGAAAATCCGTAAGAGCTACAGACCTCAAATTTGCAGGTTTTTAATATTACAACATATGACTAAAATATAAAGCAAATCTGAGGGGGTCTTGGGGCGCCTGATATGGAGTGACCCTTATTCATAATTCTTTATGCAACATTTATATCAACATTAATGAAAAAATATATTTCCAAGTACTGGGCATCATTTTACATGCAAGCTTTCATTTTGAATATTGTGCAGGTTTTCAAATTTGAACACAACCTGATTAACTGTTTTGCAAGAAACAGATTGTTTAAAAAGAACAGAAAGGATTTCACCAAACAAAATATGAAGCCCATTGACAGTTAACCACTATTATAGTGTGCACAGTGTTGAATGAGCTTTCTTTCAAACTTGTAATGAAGTGAATTGATGCATGCGTTATGTAATCGCTCATTTCTTCGCAATCAGTGAAGCGATTCCAGCAAAATTAGCGTATAAGATGCAGAATAAGATGGGGTACATGCTGAATTTTTGATTCGATGTCTATTTCTCGACTTGCATCCAACTTCATTCGCCCGGTAATTTTTTCTGGGACACCCTGTAGTCGAATAGATTTCTGGAGTTTACCAAAAATTTCTTACAGAGGACTTCTTTCTTGTGTACCACATATTAGATTTTTGGAGACAATGAAGAGATTATTTCAGCATGATACCCTCCGAAATAGTTTCATATAATCTGTGAGCAGTAGACTTGTATTACTAAACAAATAAATATACCAATAACACTAAAAAGCAGTGACTCTTTTGTGTGTTTGTTGTCTTATCTGGTTTGTGAATTTGTGGTAAGTTAAGGCCAGTTCATAATATTATTTCTTGCCTGTTTGATGTGGAATTAGTTGAAAAGTGTTAACCTATCATGCTATTAAAATTCTTTGCTTCTAGTCTAGTGAACCAGATAACTACCAACTTTGTGATTAAAATTATGACTCTGCATACTTGTTCTTTGTCTTTTGTACTTTTCAATATTAATTCCATTTGATTGCCTGAAATAGAAATGAGGCTTCTGACTGTTAACCCTAGAACTACTGAGCCATATTTTGTAACACAGACTACGAAGAGAGGGACGGGGTCCTCTATCCACTGATACCAAAATAAGTACAAACATTCCCCCATGTCGCTATGACGTCATACGTGAGGGCACCCATGCAAATTTGCAACAGCGAAATGAAAATCAAGTTGGGCCTCACCACCACCCCTCCCTATGGTCATCTTTGATGGCCAGTCCTATTCCCAGGTAAGGTGCTGAGGTAAAAATTGTATCACTAAAAATCGCACACAGTCATTTCTTTAGGACGGATTAAATATCTGGGGGAGTATACCCCCCCTACCTAGTTCTATGGTGAACAGAATACCGTAGCATATTAGTAACAAGGTATAACACACAACACATACACACCAAAGACTCGCACAGGCGAGTCTCGAGGAATATTCCTGAATCATCAAGCCTTCCAACACCCCCTTCCAAAAAAAAAAAAAAAAAAATGCATGCATGGGGGCCTCTGACAGTTCATTATTGTTAAAAGTGACTACCAAAACATCTCTTGTCAGTAATTGGATTAATACATGGTGTCTCCCTAGCCGTTTTAGACAAAGTTTATCCACTTTAGTATTAGGGGCAGTGCAATAATTATGAGCCCTGTGGGAGGTAGACTATGCCATAGTCGAATTTTATTAAAAATATGTTATGGAGTAGGGTGACTGATCAGATGTGAAAATCTATCAATTGTGCACACATTAATTAAATCAGAGTTTAAGCTTAAATACAATATCCAGAGTATGCACAATGGGCAAGTGGACTACGGGGTAGTCTATGTGGGAGGGGGAAGAAAATATGGGCCAGGAAAAGGGGGAGGGAGTGTGGGGGACTTTTGGCACACATTCATATCATGGGGGCCCTTTCAAATAAAACACTCAAAAAAGGTTTTTGGAAACAGTACTTAAACACTTAAAAATATGCAATTTTTATATATTATTATCTAGACCATTTAAGGTTTGCAAATTGGGATTCCAAAAAATTGGCATATACAAAGGGGTGGGAGCAAAGATTTTTTGGCTGGCCATGAGGGCGCGAGAGATTTTTTGCATGCCAAGAGGAGACAAGTGATTTTTACCAAGCCGTCTGGAAATGGGGGGGGCATACTGGTAATTATTGCACATTCCCTAGCTCATTGACCATTTCATCACAGTGTGCCCTTTGGAATGTTGCACCCCCCCCCCGTGCCTTCCCTATAGGGGCCTACATGCCTATGAAAAAGTCCTGGCTACTGTAATGCCACTACAGGTTTTTAAGGTGCCTCTCTTGATAAGTGCTCACCCCTTGGTATTCTACTGTCTGGTCCAAATAACGCTTGTGTCCCATACCCCCCCCCCCCACCCGCTTGTCTACCACCCCACGGTTCTGCCACAATGGAGCCCCGGAAGTGACGGTAGCCATGATTTTTTCGGGGGGGGGCAATGTGACGGGGTTGGAATTGACAAAAATGGTGATTAATTATTTAAAATGGTGAAAAAGCAGTTGCGTAGCCATGTGAGGGAAATCTGCCCCATGTGAGAAGTTTTACAACCCCCCCCATGCTGGTCAGCCTGACTTTTTGATTTTTAGCCCTTGCACTCTTTTATCAAATTTTTGACAATTTTGTCAAAGCTCGCCCTCTTTGAAAGTTACATCCCCATCACCCCCCCCTCCCTAAATAGTCCTGTCTCCGACATTGTCAAAAAGGCTTTAAAATTTTAAATTTTGGCAGCCAACCCAAGGCAAACATATTTTTAAAAACCTCAAAACATGTCTTTCACTGACCCCCCCCCCCCCCCACCCACCCGGTTCTGCCACAACTGATCCCCAGTAGCCTATATAGTAATGGAGCCATTAGCGCCAATCTGGCTTAAAATGGGGGGGGCAGTCAGCATGAATTGTCAAAAAGTGGCTGAAAAGAACAAAAATAGGTAATTTTGCCGAAAGGTGGGAGGCATGCTCCCCCCTCCCCCCCCCCCATTGATGCTCAATAGTGGAGCCATATTTTCAGGGGCCAAGGTGACTTTTTTGGGGGGGCAAAATTGACAAAAATGATGATTGATTATTCACAACGTGCAAAACAGTTGCGTAGCCAAGAAGGGATGGGAAATATACTCCACTCCACCCCCATGTGATAGGTACCCCCACCCCCTTAGTATTAAATGCCCGATGCCTGACCATACAACTACAATGTGTCCTGTGCCCGCTTGCCCCACCCCCTGTAACGGTGCATGATGGAACTGCAAACTGAATTAGGGGACGGGAGGGGTTCAATAGACAATACATATGTCATAAAATAAAATATAAACATAAAACAAGGCAAAATAATCATTTAAAATGCTTCATAACGATGCATTCACGTTTTATGGGCGTTAAACTTGATTAGTCAATAAAGTAGCATAATAAGCTATAGAGTTTAAAGGCAACTTTAACTACGCAAAATTTTAACGCCCAGAAAAGGTAAATAACGAACGTTTACTTATTTTTTCTGGATTTTTTGCTGAGGATGGTAGTTTATAGTGTTTTACTGCCAATTAAACCGATTTTTAAAAAAATTTCAATTCTTTTTTTAATTAAAAAAAATCCATAATTACAAGAATTTTCATTTCGACAGAAGTCGGTAAACGAAAGAGCGCACTGGAATACATTTGGTTTTATGGGTACTAGGCACCTTCCATAACTGTCCTTTATGTGTATTTTTGTTGAAAATAATTACCAATTGAAGATGTGAACACTTTGCAGCATGTTTAAATAGAGAAACGTATTTTAAAGCACTTTTTACACGTTTTGTATACCAATTTCTGAACTAAAAATGAAGTTCGATTTTGTTGTTGTTTTGCGTTTTGTTACCTGCTTTAAATCTCTGCTGAAATAGCGCCATCATTAACACCTCTCATACAAACTATATCGTTTTCACTACTGTGTAAATTGTGTTGTAGGTCAGTTGATTTGGGGCAGGGTATAGAACGAGTTTATAGGGGGGATCATCTTAGAAATTGTTATAGACTACTTGATTACTGAATGTAAGATATTAAAACATAAAATCTGACCAACTATAGGGCTACGGCCCAGCTCTGCCCGAATCAGATGCTATATTGTTAGCTCCGCATCTGGGTAGTTGACAGTGGACCCCGTGGGGGGGGTACTCAAGTTTGGAGGGACTAGATTTTGGAAGTAGACTTCCAATTTTTCAAGAAATTTGGACCCATTGACAAAAATCTTTCGGCCGAATTTACCCAAAATTGTTTAGTTTTTACCCCAAAATTTTGGGAAAATTTTGAAAATTGTCGCTAGATTAAGGAAAAATTGGGCGAAAAAATTGAGAAAATTTTGAAAAAGGACCCATTCATATACTTTTGAAAAAGGGGCCATTGATATACAACGAAGTATTTTGTTTGCGGCCGTCCCCGTATGGTCATTTGTTTGGGATTAATTAAATAAGCTGAGATGATGGCCGAAGTTTTGGATTAATTAAAAGCTGAGGATGGCTAAAGCCCAGTGTAAGCAATAGCATGGTAAGTCCGAGTGTAAGTAAATAATTTACATGTTATTTCTCATTAGTCACAATAGTGAAATTCTCATCTCATGCCTCACGTCCGGGCGTCCGGCATCACGGTGTAGGTACACGTATGTCGGATACACGGTAGGAATGTTCAGGATTCTATTTAGTTCGAGGTCGGTTGCTCAAACTCATACTGATATTCTCCAAAATAGGCCTAGGGCCTATATTGCAGAGTAGTGGAATTCAGCTTGATTCAGTGATCCGAGCGCTAAGTGTAAAGAATTAAAATTGTTTTAAAGGTTGTGCAATAAGTATGAGCCCTGGTGGGAGGGTAAAATTGGGGGGAAGAGGAAAGAAAATGTTGGAAAGCCGAAGGGGGGGCAATTTTTAAGTTGATATGCATGGTGCCAAAAATATTGTACAGGGTAAAAAAGTTATATTTTGTTCAAAAAGTATAAAATTTTGTTTTATTTACTAACAGAAAACCTATGATGTGTTAGGCTACTGCAATGAAATGATTAGTTTCCCATCACATTTTTTTCAGTGAAATATGAAGTCATGATTTCATTATTCATTATTTTGAAAAATTTCATTATTGTCAATAATGTCAAAACTTTCATTTATATGGCTATTACCTATATTGTTGATGAAACACCATCTCAAAACAGGTATTAATGCTTAGATCATCATTACAGACATTTTGCAACAGATTGAGAAAAGATTTGAATTTGTTTTTATTAAAATGAAAAGAAATTTGCAATTTTTGTAATTACTAGAAACATGATGAGGTAATCCTTAAATTTCCATTATTTACTACATCCTCTACCCCTACTAAGAAAAACTGCTGATTATGATCAGCAGGGGATGTCAAACATTTTGAGAGTTTCAATTTTGATTATTTCCATCTCAATTTTCAGGTAATCGACTTTTATACGAAAATAATGAAAGTTTTGGTCAAATTGAAAAAGTTATGAGGGCGGGTGACAGGAAACTAATCATTTCATTTCATTAGCCTTATGCTGCCTAAACTGAGATGTAGGCCCTACATGGTATTCAAAAGTCGTACATATTTTTTATGATTTTTTATGACATTATCATTCAAATCTTTTTTTCTCCATTCCCTATACAAAACAACAATGGCATATTGAATTCATTGTCAAATTTCAAGGTTCGAATCCCGGAGGTGCCAAGTGACTTCTTTGTGAAATTGTTCATCTTCTCTCCTTTTTTGTATCTTCTTTAACTTCCAATATCAAAAACCAGGGTTGGGTGTTAGGGTTAATATTAAGCTATTCAATGAGGAGGTAGTTTCTGTGGCACAGCCATAAATGCTAAGCAAATTTCACCAGAAAGATTGAGTAAATTTCCCTGTAAAATCTAGACTATGCCATAGTCGATTTTTGATAAATAAAAATAATGTGTTTTTTGATCATTATGAATACATTCAGTTGAACTCGAAATTATACTGATATTATTTTATTACATCAAAATACTATACTAGTAAATACTGGTTATGAAAAAGTTTAATTATATATATTAGTGACAGTAACAGTAAAGTATACGTAGGCTTATAATTTTTTGAATACAACATATTATAATGGCACTTCAATACTGAACAGTTCTGATTTTAGAATCTACCAGTTTAAAAATCACTTGGGAAGCCAACAAACAGAGGGAGTACGCTGGCTAAAAAGATCAGATGTGAAAATCTATCAATTGTACTATGTGCACAAACTGATTAAATCAGAGTTTTAAGAGAATGCACAATGGGCAAGTGGACTACGGAGAGTGTAAGTCTATCATGTAAGATTGACAAATAAACCGGGGTAAATGGCCATTTCCATGGACATTGACGTCTCTTGGAATTCTCCTTATAGCTTAAAATCTTTAAAAAAACAGTATATCAAACATAAGTGTAATTCAAACTTTTGAAATGCAAGAAAGTGCTAAAACCCCACAAAATTTTCAGGGATAAAAATGGGGATGGCAGAGGGTAAAGTCCTGGAGTAACTTAGTGTCCCTAAAATGACTACAAATGGGATGAAAATGACAAGTAGGGACAAAAATTTGGCTTTATCCCCTCACACTAAAATCCTAGCTATGCTACTGCACATTGTTGTTATAAAGTTATTGGTAATAATATGGTATTAAAACTTACCAAAATTTAAAGTAAAATATATAAATACATCATTGTGGCCCAGAATTGCTCGCCTATTTCACACCATGCAGCACTGCATAATAAAATTAATGCTCTTATGAAAGTTCCACTGCGATTTGTTCATTGCCTATTATTTTATGACTATTAATACCATTTATAATCTTACAAAAGAACAACAAATATATCTTCAATTTATAGCAGTTGAATATAAAAATTGCTGTTGCAACAATCAAATTCACATGATTCTAGATTATATATGACATGATAAATTTACCAACTTTTATTGGATTTAATTATACAGAACTGAGTATATTGACAGTTTTAAAATAATGAATCATGTAAAGACTGCAAAGAAAAAAGAATTTTCTATTGACTAATAAAGGATGTAAAGTTATGGCTATTGCATTATTATAAATACATGTACTACTTGTGAAGTTGATGTAGCCTTCAGAATATAATATTTGCAAATGATCCAAGGGGAACATGAAAAAAATCAATGATCCGCTTTTTTATTATTCCTTAAGTTAATTGCACACTGAATAACTCACTATTTATAGGTGGAATTTCTGTTCTCCTTGAGAAATAATGGGATTTCTCAAATCTCTGCTGAAATCAGTCCATTCATCCAGTTGTTTCCAATTATTGTTTGATTCAAATTCACAAGGTGGATGTTTTTTCACCGTTGGGCACTTAAATATGACAAGGTTCGAAATGTCACCCCGGTTTGACTGACAAATTTGCCAAAAAGTTATTGCTAAAACAATAAAACACACTTTTTCTATAGTGAAATTTTGTGCAGAATCTGAATCTGAAGTCAAAAATGCCTACAGTGCTTTCGTTTTCAAAATCCAAAATTCCTATGGCAATTTCCTATACGAAAAAGTGTGTCCATGGCTCTAAAATGGGCAGATCAGATTGTTAAAAAATCCAGGCTTTTTGATATAGACATTGAGCACCAATAACTCAAACTTGTTATAGCCAAGTATCTTGGGCACATCAAGTTTGAATTTTAAGTACATAGGTTGATTATTAAAAAAGTCTGGATTTTTTAACAAACGTATGTATTTTTTTCACGCCCTTGAAAATTAAGAGGTAGGGGTTACATTTTGTGATCTTTCTGAATATTTATAAACAATAATAAATACAAAATTATTATCAGCATTTAGCTTATTAAATGCTGAATAAAATGAGGGGTAGGCCCTAAATCTTCTTTGTAGTACCTTCTGATCAAATTTTATGAATGTTACAAACCGTTTGTTGTCCGAAAATTGAGTTTTTTCGTGAATCTTTTGTCACGGCAAATGTCAATTTCAGTGACCATTACAAGAAAAATAAATGATCAATATAGAAAATAATGGTTTTGACTGAAAAGTACTACCCTAAATAATGAATAAAAGTGATAAATGGATCATCACTAAATGTTAAATGGGTATAATCAGTGATTCTAAATGAAGGCCCCAAAATTTTGTCACATGAAAATGGCGTTTTTCGCACAAAATGACCCAAAATCAATATTTTTCTCAAAAACTGTACTAGATACAAGGTTTTAAGTGGTAAAATTAGAAACTACAGACAATTTTACCCCAGAAATGATAAGCATATGTTTTATTGTTATTTTCACCCTCAAATATTTTTTTCACGCTCGTGTCAGTCAAATCGGGGTGAGTTCTTGAATGCTGCCATATGTTATTTATGTAGGCCTATGTGTCGCATGACCATTGAGAATCTTGTACCAAACCCTCATTTTACAGTTTGTTACCCTGTTGCCTGGGATACCTGTGAAAAGTGATTTTTTTAGTGGGGCGGGGGCGCAAAATCAGCAAAATTGCAGGTTTTAAATATTGATATCATATTTTGGATGTTTTTTCAATATGCATTTTTTTCCAGATTTGCACTTGGCAAGGCAGGTCATTATATGATAAGTTGCCTGGGGAAGTATTCTTTAGGGGAATTGTTTTTGGTGTGCAAGAAAAGTTAGTGATTCAACTGCTCTTGCAAAAATTGTGAATATTTTATGCTTTGCAGCACAGATATAATTGGAAAACATGTTCCAATCATTCTGTGTTTTCAGTCACCTATGGTCTATGGTCATAGTGGTAATACAGTATTGGGAATGAAGGTCATCCAATGCACATAATATCCTAGCACACAGTCCAAGAACCCAAGTCAGAGCATGTTTTAGGGGACTTCTACAATGTTTTGCAAAGAACAAGGACAAGCTAACAGATTTGTCAGAGCATGATATGGAAGCAGAGCTGAGTCATACTGGTTTTTATCTATGCTTATTTATTTAAATAAAATAAAATAGATTTTATTTTAAATTAATTAATTAATTAATTTATTTATTTAAATAGTAATTTATTTATTTATTTATTTATTTAAATAGTAATTTATTTATTTATTTATTTATTTATTTAAATAGTAATTTATTTATTTATTTATTTATTTATTTATTCCTTACTTCCTTTCTTTTTTCCTTTTAGAATCTTTCTGTTAGAACCTTCTTTTCATTCCTTTACAGTTTCACTATATTTTAATAATTAAACCCCTATGTCCTTTTTTGTTTTCTCTCTTTCCTTTATGTTTTTACTATAGGCCTATATATTCATCCCTGTTGTGGTAAAATTTCCAAACAAGTGTGGTTTTAAAATGTTCACCATAAATGTATACCAAGAATCACTTCCTACCATTAGACCTTCCAAAATTGCCCCCCCAATTTTACCTTACCCCGATGGCTCATAATTATTGCACAGAGCCCTAATCATGCTAATGCATGGTTAAGACTTAAGGCCTGTTCAGTGATTTGCTCATCTGGATGATCGTAAAAATCATCAAAATTCAGATTTTGGTACCTTTGTCATTGTCATAGATGTGCTTCACATAGCCTGCTAGTGGTTCAGCCGAAAGTCGTGTACATCAGACATTTTACACGAATCTATAATTTTCTTTGTTTTTTGCCAAATTTTTCATTTCAAAAATACCAAATGACAATGACTTATCCTTCACTTTTAAGCAATTTATACACAATTTTAATATTTTTACACTTACGCTGGGATCACTGAATGGGTCTTTAAGTTTAAACTGTAGGGCCTCGCACCCTCAACATCACCAAGAATGATAATCAATGCAAGTAACCCCCCCGAGGTCGATGTACTTTCAGTCTTCTACTGTGTGGTTTTATTTTTTGTGACATTGCTCTTAGGCTGTAGTTGAAATTTTACTCTTTTTTATCTTTTCTATATTTTTTTCTACAAATTTCCAGATGTGTAGGGTGAAAGGTTGCAGATTTTATGGCAAGAAAGCAAGAAAGTGGCAAATTGGGCTGCTCATGCTGTTGAAGCTCAGTTGAAAATGGGTGTAAATGGTGGACTCTCTTTGTGCAACAAAGCAGATAAAGACTACCTCCAAGGACTCAAAGTACAGAAATCCACAAATGTGCCTATATCCAAGTTGCAAAAGGAAGAGAATAGCAAGTACATTCACCTCATCGATCGTCATCTTCCTAGACATGGTCTTTCAAAGCAACGGTATGAATTAGCTTGAATTGATCAAAGACATGTGAGTTGTTAGTCATGTTAGTTGTCAAATTTCTTCTTTTGTGGTTTCGTAGGCCTATGTGTATCAGGGCATATACCCTGCAAGTAGCCAACATGTTTGTGTGTGTGTGTGTGTAGGAGAGGGGTAGGAGAGTGGATCCCGGGAGTGGATATGAATAATGAATATTTTATGAGTCTGTATGTCCAAGACAAGCACTACCTACATGTAGTAGTTAGATATAGGGACAAAATTGACCAATTTTGTGATGTTTGTCTTCCATTATTTTGGCTCATTCAGGTACAAATTGCAAAGTTAATTTTGTGCCCATATGTATACCAGTAAAGTTATTTTGGTAACAGGCCAGCTGTCCAAGTTTGCAATTTTGCCCACCTTGGTAATATTGTCCACTGCTAGACATCAAAACAGCACTCAACACCAAAGTTAATGACATTTAAAAATATATTACTTTTTGGCAGGAAGGATACTTTTAGGATGAGTCTGGCTTTCAGCTGCATATTTCACACTGTACATACCATTTGCTATTGTGATATTGGGCTAAACTAACCAAATTAAAACCAAATTACAATGACAGTTTCACAGATGTTTTCAGAAACGGTAAATATATATTTGTTTTACAATTGTTAATGTTTTGTAACAATTTAAACACATACTTGGGACATATTGTTTTTAAATGATGCAAAAAAATCCAAATTCTTGGGGGTCAGTCATTTGCCGATGTATAAAATATAAATAATAGCCGTCAAGTGGCCATCACGTCACATTTGTGTGAGGCATGAACACTTACAATACCTCTAGTAGCTACACAGCCATAGGCACTGCTGTCTTGCCCAGTTTTAGCAAATATTTTTGCATTCAATTAGTTTTCAAGAGTAATTAAAATATTAATCTGTTTCCAAACTATACTTTTTGTTGCAGTTTCTGACTTCTGCCCAGCTATGCAAGACTCTATCCTGGTTTTGAAATTGGTATGTATACCATAATTTTGTTTATGTAGCTCCAAAATCTAACCTTCTTGATCTGAACACAGCTTTAAAATACTAATTTACTTTCCATGCCACACTGTTTGCATATACCAAAATTATTTAACAACAAAAGCCTCAGGGGCTGTGCAAAAATTATGAGCCATGTTGGGAGGGTAAAATTGGGGGCAGGGAAGACATTTTTGGCAAGCCGAAAAGGGGGTGGGGGAGTAATTTTTGGCAAGCCAAGAGGGACAGGGGGGCAAGCAATTTTGGCACACATTCATTTTAAATAAACCGCTCTAAAAAGGCTTTACACATAAACCCTTCTTCTTCTTCTTCTTCTTCAGGATACTTTTCAACGTCCCGTGAATGGAACCAGGCGAAAAGGGTGTGAGTGCGCAAGTAGGCGCCTTAGTCTCTGGTTAGATTGTCTTCTTCGTTGAAGAAGACTGTAATGTTTTCTTTAAAGTGCTTGTTGTCTTCGATGGTCTGGATGGTGGATGGCAGGTTATTCCAATCCTTTATTGTGCGGGGCACAAATGAGTTTTTGAAAGCTTCTGTTCGAGCTGATATTTGAATATATGAGCTGCTGGACGATCTCCTAGTCTGGCGATTAGCTGGGCGCAGGTAGTCTGACACCGGAAGGGCCAGGTGACCCCCCAAGGCTTTGTGAAGTGTATTGACCCGCGAAATCTTTCTTCTGGTCGATAGCATTTCCCAGTTGAGTTCCCGTATGAGTCCTGAAGCACTAGTAGTTCTGTCATAATCACCCGTCACCATGCGAGCAGCCTTCTTCTATGTATTTTGCCTATCTCATGTATGTGTTCTTTGGTGTATGGGTCCCATACGCTTGAGCAATACTCAACCGTCCATTATTATCATGTCCGTCTGTATGCGTTTGTCGAAAGAAAAGAAAAGGTCATGCATAGTTTGTATAAGTTGGGAGTCACAGGAATGGCCTCGTCTGAATCCATGTTGAAATTTATTGAGTATGTTGTAAGTGTCCAAGTGTTTCATTATCTGTGTTATGAGTGAAGTACATGTTCTAAAACTTTACAGCACACTGATGTGAGGGAGACTGGTCTATAGTTCTCCGCTCGGGTTCTATCACCCTTTTTATAAATCGGGGAGATGTTGGCATTAAACCCAATCTAAAGGAAGTTCACCTGTATCTAGTGATGCTTGGAAAATCTTAGAGAGTATTGGCGCCAGTTCATGAGCTGCTTCTATGGGCGGCCGTGAGGGCCAAAAGGGTCTCAAAACTACACAAGGGTCTCAAAAGTACAATAAGGTCTCAAAAACACACAAAGGTTTCAGAAATAAACACACAGTAATGTCTCAATAGCACAATACGGTCTCAAAAACAGAGAAAGGTCTCAGAAACAAACACACAACAATGTCTCAATAGTATAATAAGGTCTCAGAAACAGGGAAAGGTCTCAAATACAGAGAAAGGTCTCAAAAACAGAGAGGTCTCAAATACAGAGAAAGGTCTCAAAAACAGAGAAAGGTCTCAAAAACAGAGAAAGGTCTCAAATACAGAGAAAGGTATCAAAAACAGAGAAAGGTCTCAAAAACAGAGAAAGGTCTTAAAACAGAGAAAAGTCAAACAAAAAAAGGTCTCAAAAAAGAGAAAGGTCTCAAAAACAGAGAAAGGTCTCAAAAACAGAAAAGGTCTCAAAAACAGAGAAAGGTCTCAAAAACAGAGAAAGGTCTCAAAAACAGAGAAAGGTCTCAAAAACAGAGAAAGGTCTCAAAAACAGAGAAAGGTCTCAAAAACAGAAAAAGGTCTCAAAAACACGTTAAGGTCTCAAAAACACGTTATGGTCTCAAAAACACGTTATGGTCTCAAAAACACGTTATGGTCTCAAAAACACGTTATGGTCTCAAAAACACGTTATGGTCTCAAAACACGTTATGGTCTCAAAACACGTTATGGTCTCAAAAACACGTTATTGTCTCAATGGTCTCAAAACACGTTATGGTCTCAAAAACACGTTATGGTCTCAAAAACACATTATGGTCTCAAAAACACGCTATGGTCTCAAAAACACGTTATGGTCTCAAAAATACGTCAAGGTCTCAAACCAGGTATTACAACCGACCGTTATATGTGCAGTACCGCATGCAGTACTATACTGCACACATCAGCAGGCGAAACTACACATTCCGTCACGCACTTCCGCATGAGGAACTACATATCCCAAGTTGCATTTCCGCATGCGGTGATGCAGGTCAGGATGTGCAGTTCCGATGGGGAACTAAAGTTTTTGGTGTATTTCCGCATGGGGAATTTCGGTATATAGGCCTATGGATGGGTCATTTTGTTTTCAAAATGTTCTTAATTTCTTTTGGAAAATAGCCCAACTTTGCATCACTGCAGCCAAAATGTTTCTCAAATTGCTTGTAAAAACTAAGACAATTTGTGTTAGATTTGGCCAAAACTTTTGTCCAAATTTCTTACAAAATTACAAGTTGGACTTAAAAAGTCTTATCATATAATGCGATTGAAAAGAAATTTTGCATATTTGAACACGTTCTTAACATTTTCCTACACCTTTTAGGGTGTAATATAGAAACGTTGCCCAAAATATATGTGACAAACATTGCTTGCATCCCCCTCCCACACCCTTTCGACCTGCCAAAAATTACTTGACCCGCCCTTTCTACCTGCCAAAAAGTGCTCCCCCTTTGACATGCCAAAACAGCGTTGCGTCCCCCCCCCCTATAATTCACCACCCCGGCCCCGGGGGTACAATTTATTGCACCACCCCTGACAAGTTCAGGCGCCTAGAGGTGTAAATGAATTGAATAGAAATTTAGTATGAAATGGGTCTATTGAGAAGATTTATCAATTTTGTCCAGGTATTTGGAACATGGGATCACTCAGGGTCCACCCCATATCCATGTTGGTATATCACTGTGGAGGATGAATCTTATTCAAAAATTGAGTTTTATTGGAATTCAGCAGCAGGCATTGCATTCACTAATTTGGACATTTTCAAAACAACTTGCACCTCCCCTCATCAAAACAAAACTTCACTGAAACCCTCCGTTTTTGGCAAAAATCAATGCCTGTTTTACACCACAGAAAAAAAAAAGGCTTCTTTGTGCAAGGGGTAAATGTGAAAGATAAAAAGCATCACAAAGAGAATATTTTGAGGCAATTTATGAATTGTTTTCAGCTCAAAAACATTGACATAATTTGCTTAAAATTGTTTTCCTTATAAATTTGGGTGTTTTTTCTCACCCCTTGCCATTAAAAAAACTCAACAATTAACTTGTCTAATATTGATCAGCCCTTACATCAGTCACCATGAAAACAAACACATAGATACATGTTAAATTGTATTCTTATTTATAGTCAATTTATTTTTCTAAACACACACAAGTATTCCAACATGTGGTCAGTATACATGTATGATTCAAACAAAAATACACAAGTTGTAAAACCTAAAGCATGTGTTACATTTTTAGAATTATTAATAAATTTGTTGTTATCAAATTTTACTAGCAGTGCCCGTATTATTTTGAATATGCATAATTAACATTAAAAGTTGGGTTGTTTGTCTGTCACTTTTTAATTGATTTAAGGAATATCAACAAGGAATTACAAGAATCATAACAAAGCAGCCATGAAAGTGAAAATTTTAGTTCTTTTGACCTTGGGAACTCAGGCCTGTACATGGGGGAGTGGGGAGGGTGCGACCACACCTTCACCCCCAAATTTGAACAAGTATACACAAAGTACCAAAATATCACATTTTTGTGAGCATAGCAAGCAAAAAAATCAGTTTTTTTACGATTTTTTGGACAAAAAAGGTGAAAATTCCACTTTTCACTATATCACCCCCCCCCCCCTGAAAAAAGTGCACTTTCTCAAAATCAGCATCTCCAAAAAATCCTGCGTACTACGGGCCTGAGGGAACTGTGACAAGCCCTCTAAGCTTACAGCTAAAGAGCATTACTTCTTGTCATTTATATAAAGCACTTATGATTTAGAGCGAATTTATTCCTAAAAATCATAGATTCTGAATCAGCACCCCAAAATTGACTAAGAACACTTCTCAAACCTTGTATAGCTCTCTGTGTAGACCCCAGTCCGAAACCCCGTCAGTCCGACACCAGCGCCTTAGACCGCTCGGCTATCAAGGCTTGATGGTGTCATGATGAAAATTTAAAAATATAATCGCAACTTCATTACTTCAACATACCACGTGTGACAAGCAAATACAGAAAACGTACCATATTTTGGAATTTTATTTGTTTAAAAACATTAATGTGTATTAATAGCGCTCAATTGTTGATAACTGCGTGTTTTATAATACAGAAATAGGAATGAGGCTATACACGCACAATATAGTATAATCGATTTTGATTCACACGTGCGCTACGAACTCGCCGTATACTAAAAGCACAGGTTATCAAATGTGGCGTGGCCTACCATTTTTCTTGTAGCTTCTTTTATACACGTCGATGTTTTCATCAATTACAAATTAATCCACATTAGACCCTAATTTTATTTCAGGAAATAAAAGATTAGATTACCATAAAAACGAAACAGTTATCATTGGTTGGGTCTAATGTAATTTATACATGGAATTTTCAACGTTTTTTCTATCGCCATTCTCGCTCAATTAAAAAATATTTTGGCGTATATAAAATTGAAATAAAATTCTCTGCCTCATAAAACGACATCAAATGTGCCACAATTGGGTATCACGAATCGTTATATATGATGTGCAGTTAATATTCATATTTTCTTTTATACAGAGGATGCTTCAGTTTTGACAGGAAAATATTTTCTTGAAAACCCTCTCACTCGGTTATTTTTAAAAGATAACCACGCTTCCCTGGAATGTGCAATAATTACAATTAAAATGTTTATTATTCTAACAGCAAGCGTTTCTAAAATGCAGTATGGCGAAATGTGGCGTAGATATTAACAAACCATCTAACCCAATAAGTATGATAGGGCCTATATTGTGACGAGCTTAGTAACTTAGGGACCGCTCATTATTAATGTGGGGGGCGGGAAAAATGTAGGGGGTTATGTGATTTTCACTTTGACAAACAGGGGGGTTATGTGATTTTATTTTTCCTGATAGGGGGGGGGGGGTCATGTGAAATTGAATAGTCATTCACTATATTTTTTTAATACCAAGAATCCTGGAAGGTCTTGCATACAGTAACATACAATATCAATCATACCATACATAATTGTCTAACTTGACTTGAACAAAATTGTTCCCATTTTGCACCATATGTCACCATTTTAGCTTCAATTGGGGCAAAAATGTGCGCGCTTCACGCACATTTTGTAGTTATAAACATTGTCAACAGCCAAAATGTGCTGGATTCACTATACCAAGTTCAAGAAATATTTTCTTTTTCCTACCCCATCCCCCAATGTCAAAAAAAAGAAATCTACGCCACTGCCATATGCTACACAACCTCTCACTCCTCACCACATTTTGACCACCCCACCTCCAAGCACACACCTATAAATTTCAAGATCAAAAGTAGATCTATTGGCATAGGGGTAGATCCGTGGGGATGGGTGGGGTTAAATTCCTCTATTTGGCCAGGGAGATGGTCCATACAATCACCTGTAGGCCTATGTGGGTTTCTGACCATATTAACCTCATAATTATTTGGTAATTTTAGTCACAAAATTGCAAATTTTTGTGCTTTTGCAATTTATTCCACTTTTGCATCATTTTCATCAATTCAGCTTCAAAATTGCAAAATTTCCTCAGGCTTCGCGCGCATTTGTACAATACACTTATTTTGTCGCCAAAAGAGCTGGATTCCTATATGACTTCAAGAAATTGTTTCCCACCCCATCACCCCAATGTCAAAATCCCAATCTCTGTGACTAAATTACTTAATATTTAAGTTTGCTTGAAGCGGGGGAGAGGGGTTATGTGATTTTGTTTGATTCAATAGGGGGTTACATGAAATTGATTCATCGCAATAGGGGGTAGGTATTTTCACCCATAAAAGCTCAACATTTTCCTGCCCCCCCTCCCGCATTAATAATGAGCGGTCCCTTAATTTAGCATGTGATCCTAGCATCCTTTTTTTATGACATTTTTCAGTAGATATCCACGAAAAAAGCTTATTCACAAAATTTCAATCCGATTTTGCGTTTGCGAGTTATGCATGATTATGTGTACCAGAAACACAAAAACGTTTTAAAAACGTTTTAAATAAGTTATATTTTGGCTTTTGGTTTAGGTAAAAACGTTTTAATAACATTAAAATGTCGGGTTATATAAAGGTCATGATAACGTTGTAAAACGTTTTGTATGAAAACACACTGCAACAATATTTTTTAAATGTTTTCAATAAATGTTATTGTAAACTATTTTTACAAACATTTTTGCCAAATATTGTGTCAATACTTAAATAACATTATGTTAAAATGTTTGAACCCAGAAAACACAGAAATGTTCTTAAAATGTTTTTTTCAAAACGTTTTGATAACATTTAAATGTCGGGTTATGCAAAGGTCATGAAAACGTTTTTAAAACGTTATTGAAAATATTTTGGGCAAACATTTTTCGCAAAATATTTTTTCAACTGTAACATTCTGTTTAGAATGTTTTGTATCAAGTTTTCAAGAATGTTTTTGGAAAGTTATTAAAACGTTTTTATACCCTTTATATAACCCGACATTGTAACGTTTTCTGTAAAACATTTTTTTTGCTGAGCAGTAGACTATCAAAAATGTTTTTTAAGGTTACGAAAACGTTTTATACTCTTAATATACCCTTTATATAACCCGACATTTAAACGTTTTCTGACAACCTTTTATAACCTTTTGCGAATGATGTCGAAAACGTTTTGTGTTTGCTGGGATATTACACTGCTCCATAGGCCACTGTTGTAATTTCGATCTGGTATACCGGTACCGGTTTCATGTCACGATATTTTTGCTAAATGAATTAATCTGCAAGAAATATTTAGTACATAAACATTATGTAGCCAAAAGTTCCAATGGTATAAAAATCTCAACTTTTTTTTTTTTTTTTTGGGGGATGAAGCTGTGGATCACGAAATGCCCTTTTAACTGCATGTCAAAGCACCTAGCCATATGCCTTAAACTTTTAATTAATACATCCAATTCAAAAAAATACAAAAAATTGCATTTCCCCATGCGGAAATACACCAAACATATTGCAGTTCCCCATACGGAAATACACTATAAAAATATTGCAGTTCCCCATGCGGGACTGCAAGCGGATGTTGCAGTACTGTATGCGGTACTGCATATATACGGTCGGTTGTATGATTTGAGACCTAGTTTTTGAGACCAAGATGTGTTTTTGAGACCAAGACGTACTTTTGAGACCCTTTTGGCACTCACAAAAGGTCAACGCCGAGGAATACTATGGGCGGCCGTGTGTGCCAAAAGGGTGTCAAAACGTACGTTCATGTCTCAAAAACACGTCTAGGTCTCAAATCAGGTATTACAACCGAGACCGTTCTCTGTTTTTGAGACCTTTCTCTGTTTTTGAGACCTTTCTCTGTTTTTGAGACCTTTCTCTGTTTTTGAGACCTTTCTCTGTTTTTGGTATCTCTCTGTTTTTGAGGCCTTTCTCTGTTTTTGAGACCTTTCCCTGTTTTTGAGACCTTTCTGAGACGTTTCTCTGTTTTTTGAGACCATAACGTGTTTTGAGACCATAACGTGTTTTGAGACCATAATGTGTTTTGAGACATAACGTGTTTTTGAGACCATAACGTGTTTTTGAGACCATAACGTGTTTTTGAGACCATAACGTGTTTTTGAGACCATAACGTGTTTTTGAGACCATAACGTGTTTTTGAGACCTTTTTCTGTTTTTGAGACCTTTCTCTGTTTTTGAGACCTTTCTCTGTTTTTGAGACCTTTCTCTGTTTTTGAGACCTTTCTCTGTATTTGAGACCTTTCTCTATTTTTGAGACCTTATTGTACTATTGAGACCTTGTTGTGTGTTGTTTCTGAGACCTTTCTCTGTTTTTGAGACCTTATCTTTTGAGACCTTATTGTGTGTTTATTTCTGAGACCTTTATGTGTTTTTGAGACCTTATTATGTTGAGACCTTATTATGTGTTTATTTCTGAGACCTCTTAGACCTTATTGTATTTTGAGACCCATTTTGTTCATGAGCTGCTTCTTTAAGAATTCTGGGGGATATGCCATCAACCCCTGCGGCTTTGTTTGGATTTAAGTCTTTCAGAAGCTTCTCAATCCCTGGCGTGTGGATAGTGATGTTTTCAATAGGTGGTGTTGTATTTTGAGCAATATTAGGTGTAGAATGAATGTCCTCCTGTGTGAATACTGAGCAAAATTGGTTATTCAGGATGTCAGCCTTCTGTTTGTTGTCTGACACTAGAGCACCATGGTCTTTTAGTGCTGAAATACCAGTGGAGTCCTTGGAGATGTTTTTAATAAAGGACCAGAATTGCTTTTTGGAATCCAGACAAACATCTCTCACATATTTTGTATATGAGAATTTGGTCACTTTGTGTGTGTCCTTCCTTATTGATGTGAAATTGTCCCAGTCAGAGCTATTACCACTTATACGGGCCTTGTTATAGGCTCTTTGTTTACGCCGTTGCATGCGTTTTATTGTGGGACTTATCCAAGGAGTTTTATTTTGCTTGCTCATGATCTTGGATGGTATGTATTTATCCATTGTGGTATTCAGATGTGATTACAGAGACATTACCACTTGTGTGAGACTTATTGCAAAACTCATTGCTAAACCTGTTGAGCTCGTTTTTAATACCAGGCATATCGGCTTTATTATATAAATAGGCTTTATGCGGTTTCTGTTTGTTACGTTTGGGGGAGGTATTGATGATCAACATAGCGATCCCATCGTGATCACTCATTCCGGGAATCACAATGGACTTCTCAACGAGCGTAGCATTGGTGGTGAAGAACAGATCCAAAATGTTGTTTTTACGGGTGGGTTCCGTCACCATTTGTTCAAGATTGAAGTCATTAGCAAGATCTATCATCTGGTGACAGATATTTTTGACTGGGGAACCTTGACGCACAGATTGAGAATTCCACTGTATATCACCCAAGTTGAAGTCCCCCCCTTAACCAAATATGATCATTTTTTGATCTTTTGATTTTGGCCAGGGAATCATACAACAAATTTAGATAATTGAGATCCTTTTTATCAGGTGTTCTATAAAATGATCCTATTATCAAGTTCTTACATCCAACAAGTTGGACCTGAGTCCAAACTACCTCGCAAGCAGTATCAAGATCGAACCTATGAGCACCGATTAGGTCATTTTTAAGAACAATAATGACTCCTCCATAGGAATCTTCCCTGTCCTTTCTGAAAGCTGTGTAACCTGCAGGGATGAGTTCCTCGCTTTTCACAGAGGGGTTGATCCATGTCTCACTACCGATGACAATATCGGGTTTATGACTGTCCAAACAAGCAGCAAAATCTGCCACTTTGTTTTTCAAACTGCCAAAATTAATAACCAACACTTTCAAAGGTCTTTTAACCTTTGATTGTGGTTTCCGTTTTGGTTTGTGGGCAGTTGCTGTTTATCACCCTGTTTTTGAGGTTGTTTGGGAGACGACGATGCCATTGGTGGACTTAACGGTGCACCATCACTACTTAGGTTTTCCAACCCAGAAAAACTATTAGACATGTTCATTGACCACTGTGAGAAGAGGGAGGTACTGTAATTGGGCATACCACAACTGCAGCATATCCAGGAGACATTTGAACCACCAAGAGCCTCATACATGACGGTGTTCATGCTCATACATTGTGTGTGGAACCAACCGTCACATTCATCGCACTGAACAGCTCTTTGGGTCCAAGTGCAGGGGTCTTGGCAGATGATGCATGGAAATTTAGAGCAACTTGCATCACGATCATCTTTGGAAACAGGCCCAGGCCCCGGGTTCGGTTCAGTGTCTCCGGATTGCATAGGCAAATTCTCCTGCTCATCTATGTGTAAACAGTTTATGAGCCAAAGTCAGTAATGCAAAGTCTACAGTTATCATAAACAAGAAGGTTGATGTTTCAAGTCATGCTCATTATTATGTATTTTATGTAATTTCTATGGCTTCCTGTTTGATTGCAAACAATGAATAAAATATTATATCTCAATTCATTATCATTTATTGCTTTCATTTTGCTTTACAGACTTTCCAGATGAGTGGTTTCAAAATGTAGAAGACGATGCCAAGAATATTGGGAAGGAGGCCACCTCACCAAAAGAGTGGCGCTTGGTGATAGGGATGCTGAGCAAATAACTGTAGGGCCACCAACAGATGACCACCAACCATCAAGATCACAGCGAGTGACACGATCCACAAGTACAAGATCTGATACTTACCCTGCTATCTTTTTATTTACTGAAACATTGCTGAGCCATGAAGTTAATATTTCAAGTGCAAGCAAGAAAGTCACATTAACACCAGAAGATGGAGAGTTTCAGGTCACCTTCAGATTCATTTAAGTTACTGAGGTCAGAAAATCATAAACAGTGTTTTCCCAAGTGTTTTGCATGGTCTGTTTTAGCTATCAGAGAGACTTCGTATGAAACTCAGAAAAGAAACTCTGAGTAATAAGGATGAATATATGTCATTTCATGATTTCAGTCGTGCTTTGAAACCTGATGATCATAAGGAGCCATGGCCATTGGATTACCAATGTTACCTCTGTCATGAATACCATCCATTATTTTTATATGCTGCCCCAACTGTTGACAACTGTCCATCTGAGTAGGACAATTGTTAAGCTTGTGTATTTGTGCAACCATAAATAAAAAGGTGACCTGATATTACCCATCATCTACTGTTAATGTGACTTTCCGGCTATAGTTTGGTTCACCTGAAGTTTGGAAGTGTGTACCGATCGACTTCCAGTGCAGGTATAGTGCGTGATTAACTTTGTGCACACGATTCCATCCTGCAATCAGTGAAATACAAAACATGGAGCTAACAAACTTGAGGTGAACCAATGTATCATTTAAAGATTAAATGCTTCAGCTTTTAAGTGTTTTGTTTTCAAGATTCTAAATGTCTTGATTCACATGCATGTTTTATATTTAACATTTAAAAGTGTAAGTTCATGTGTCTTCTTTTTCAACATTTTGCCCTTTGCAGCATATTTTACTGTCAAAAAATAACTATTTTTCCTTAAATCACATTTTCAGGATTTATTTGTGCCTGTGTGCATGGATTAGGAGTTGTCCATAGGTGTGTTTGTTTTAATCATGTATTAAATAAATCTTAATATAATTCCTTGCATCCACATCAAAGAAACTTTCATAAATGGGACAAAGTTTATAAGAAATGGAGGAAAAGCCACTCAGGGAAGCATGTTTTGAAACTTTGTTTGTGTTTTGTAATGACTTTACCCAGCAAACACAAAACGTTTTCGACATCATTCGCAAAAGGTTATAAAATTCAGAAAACGTTTAAATGTTGGGTTATATAAAGGGTATATTAAGAGTATAAAAAGTTTTCATAACAATAAAAAACATTTTCTGATAATCTACTGGCCAGTACACACAAAATGTTTTACAGAAACTTTAAAATGTCGGGTTATATAAAGGGTATAAAAACGTTTTAATAACATTCCAAAAACATTTTTGAAAACTTGATACAAAACAAAACATTCTATACAGAATGTTATATTGGGGTTGAAAAATGTTTGTCCAAAATATTTGCAATAACGTTTTAAATACATTTTCATGACTTTTATATAACCCGACATTTAAATGTTATTAAAACGTTTTGTAAAACACGTTTTAAGAACATTTCTGTGTTTGCTGGGTGCAAATATTTTAACATAATGTTATTTAAGTGTTGACAAAATATTTAGCAAAAAATGTTTGCAAAAATAGTTAACAATAACATTTTGAACGCATTTTAAAAATATTGTTATAGTGTATTTTCATACAAACCGTTTTCATGACCTTTATATTTAATGTTATTAAAACGTTTTGAAAAAAAAAAACATTTTAAGAACATTCCTGTGTTTGCTGGGTGCAAATATTTTAACATAATGTTATTCAAGTGTTGATAAAATATTTGGCAATTCGTTTGCAAAAATAGTTTACAATAACATTTTGAAAACATTTTAAAAATATTGTTGTAGTGTGTTTTCATACAAAACGTTTTAAAACGTTTTCATGACATTTATATAACCCGACATTTTAATGTTATTGAAACGTTTTACCTAAACCAAAAGCCAAAATGTAACTTATTTAAAACGTTTTTGTGTTTGCTGGGTAGTAGATTATGTTTTGCTCACAAAGTTCTATTACAGTCCTAATGTATGATTTCCTTCAAATAATACTCAAAATGCTGAAATAATTTGCCATTTAACATGCAGTTCTATTGGATGTCTAACTTTGCTCTGTTCACCTAACACAACTCAACACAACAAACACAACTAATTTGGCTGACTCCATTAAGTTGCAAGTTAATGTGTAAGCATTACAAATATGGCAAAATCAAGTTTAAAAAAGATTAGCCAATTTCATGTTACAGATCGTACATTATGGCTTTAATAGTACGCATGTCCACTAAAAATTGAAGTACTTTTAAATTGACTCAGACCTAACTTATTGGCTGGGAATTGATGAAAGAAACATTTTGGCGTTTAAGTAATCTTAATCGGACATTTCATTACAGAGATATGGCTTTCGAGTGTCACAGTTTTATATGGCTGATAGAACATGTTAAAAAGTTTAAGTCCAAAAGGAATACTAACAGAAAGTGCAATTTTAAGGTACTTTTTCTTAATGTATTTATTAACTAGCATTTTCTGGAACATTATATTTGCTTATACAACATGAAATAAGATCATCCTGAAAATTTAAGCGATTTTGTTGACATATAACGAACAATATAAGACCCCCAAAACCCATGGTTTGTTTGGTGGAACCTCAAGCATGATCATAGATGGCTGCCATGGAAAATATCTCCATAGAGAGCTGAACAATAAGTGCATTCTTTCAAATGAATAGCGGAAGTCTTTAACATTGTTCAATCTTTTAAGATCAGCACATTTTATCTTCAAAAATGATTATATTTCATCATGACATAAGTTTGGTAACATTAATCACTATCAATTTTGAAAAATTTGCTCTAACTCAAAAGGTTATCTTTACTACATTGAGCAATATACTGTGTGTGCATGGAAGCCATGATGTAGCATAATCTAAAATGGACATGGTGGTCAGAAGTACTTAATTTGAGATGGGTTTTGGAAGGCTTAAACATTCTTTAATTACTTAAGGGATCTGAAATGAGCGTTTTGAGCGTTTCGACAGTATTTTTTGTGGGATATGAGATCTCATCAGACATATCGAATTGTATTCTGTATTCGAAGAATGTCTTTCTGATAACAAATAATTTTCATTTTTTGAAATTCAGGATATAATACAAATTTTATGACAAATTATTAAAATTTGATATTTTTCACTTTTTGATATATAACAGTCCTCGAAGCAAATTCTATAAATCTAATGATATATTCTTAAAGTGTATGTAGCTGGGAGGAAAAGCCGATGATCAATTGAAAATTTTGACCTTTCATATTGAAGATATAGATTATTTTTTCCAAAAAAGACCTAATTTTTTTGGTGTTTTGGGGAAAAAAATCCATATCTTCAATACGAAAGGTCAAAATTTTCCAATTGATCGTCGGCTTTTCATCCCACCTACATACACTTTAAGTATAAATCATCAGATTTATAAAGTTTACTTTGAGTACTGTTAAATATCAAAAATATAAATGTTTAATCATTTGCCATAAAATGTGTATTACATTGCGAATTGCAAAAAATCAAAATTATTTGATATCAGAAGGACATGCTTCGTATTCAGAATGCAATTCGATATGTCTGATGTGCTCTAATGTCCCACAATAAATACTGTCCAAACATTCATACCCCACCCCTTAACATCCTGCACATTTTGTCTTCAAAAATAGTTAAATTTTATGAGTACAGTCCAACCTCTCTTCTCCGGCCATGATGGGACCAAGCATTGTCCGGATAAGTGAAAAATCCGGATAAGTGAATTACATGTAATTCTGCATTGACTGTCCCAAGTACTTAAATGGTGACAACAAAATATTGTTTAAACATGGTGTTTATAACAGTAAAAGCTGGCTTTAGAGTGCTTATTGCAACATAGATGTCATTCTAATTAAGCATTCAGAGCATGGAATTACCTGTGGTAAATCATCAAAAACATATTTCCCTGTGAAGATTTCACATCCGGATAACAGAGAGATCCATATAAAAGAGGTCCGTATAAGAGAGGTTGGACTGTATGTATGTTTGCTTGTCTGAATCAATCCAAATTTGGAGATAATTGCGTTTCAACACCTGATGCCCAGAATGGTGTCATTTCAACGTGTTGTAGTTCTCATCTCATTAATTTTTTCTTTAAAAATAGTTTAGTTATGCATCACGTGAACGTAGTTTTGTTGTTATCTTTTATCATCTTCACTGAGAAATACAGCCATTTATAAAATTTTCGGTCAAAAAAAAGTTGCACTTTTCTACATAGGCTTTTTATGCATGACTTTTGGTTTCAGACCTCTTTCACTTGAAGAAAATTAATCAAAAAGGAATGTTTTTTTGGTTTTTATTAAAATAACTTTATGAGAACTTAAGATGTTCATGAATTAATTTGAACACATTTCAAACATGTTTTATAGTTCAGTGAGTAATCATATATAGCCATTTATGAAATTTTATTTATCAAATGTTGCACTTTTCTAAATTGGCTTTTTGTATGCATTAAAATGCATAAATTTAACAAGTTTTTCATTCTAATTAAACTTATTAGGAAGGAACAACTGCAACTTCAATGACAAATCTTGTGTTCATTGATTAATTTTACCAACGGACCAACAGATTCCTGGTTAGATCTTTTATGCTGGATCCCTATACACTCATTGGTCATTCCTCGAATGGTTCAAAAACATTTATATGGGTGGCCATAATCAAGACTCAGCTAGTTATAAGTGGACAAGTGAGGGACAACACCACCTTAAAGGAGTTTGCAGCAAATCCTGCAGCATGCAGGGCACCAGCTTGACCAACAGCAGAGAAGAACAATGCTTGGAAGCAATCTCACATGAAGGAAGGCCTATTTATTATTAAAAGACATTAATAAGCTGCAGCATTAATTTTAATTTATTCACTGAACCGTAAAAACTGTTTTTGAACGTGTCACACCTAACCTAAATCAGGAAAAGCTTAAATTTAATTTAATTAAATTATGCTGCTTTTTGATTAAATTATACTCACTTAAAGGGAAAAAATTGTCAAACACAAATTGAAGCATTCAAGCCTATGCAGAAATATGCAATTTTTGGGGGCCAAAAAGTTCATAAATGGCTGCATTTTGCAATGATTATGATCAAAAGTAGCAACAAAAACCGCTAACTTGATGCAAAACTAATTCATCTATGTTCCAAACTTTATAACAAGATAATTTATCAAGCCGTTTTTGAATTATACTAAAATGTCTTGGGGGGGGGGCTTACTTTTTTGAAACTGTTTATAATGTAATTCTCAGTGAACAACAACAGAATGAGCATAATTATAGAAGCAATGCATAATTATGATGATTTAAAGATAAAAAGATTTTATTCCCATGCATGTAAGCTCGTGTACAACCACCCCAATTGATACATGCAATTGTATTGTGTATGTTTTCCATCTCATTGGCAAGGCAATTACATCAGTGTGCTTGCCATGGGATGTGCAGCTTTGAATTGCGAGTGTTTGTTCCAAGGGCAGACATAATTACACACACAGTTATACATTTGTAGATCATGCCAAAATAGATGCCTCATCATGTTGATGATGCCAGTGCCTTGCCAAGACAGACTTGAATTGTACATCTGAAATCAAGAATATGAAATTGATTATCATGATTTTTTATCCATATATTGTTGATAATGTATTTAACAACTCTTCCTATGCCTTTGTACCCTGAGCCAAATGTTGTTAATCCGCGATGAATCCACACTTTTCATGTAGCGTGACTGAACACAACGGAAGTGCGCATACGCGTTACGCTCTGAGCGCATAAAATTTGTCATGGCTGAAGCTTGGTTTACATGTTGAATTCAGTTGGAGAAAGTGGCTAAACATTGCTGTTTTATTTTGTAGTTTTATTGCTGATATCATGCAACAGAGAAATCAACAATCTTCTTGTAAGGTTGAGTAGCAATGACCAATATAATCTTGTGAATTAGACGATCTTTGTTGGAAAGGATTCAATCATGTTTTGCCATTTTCATCACCGTTTAACAACTCGCATCTGCATGGTTTACTTCGTTCGGGCTGCTAAAGCTGCCCTCGCGAAGTAAACCATTATTGTGTGATATCCTGTTGTGTTTAATATGAAAATGTTCAATTCCCTGTGATCATATGACGCGAGTATAGTCCCACCCCGTTTTTGGGTGAACATTTTTCAAAATTGGGGGTGGGACTATACTCAATTTCAAAAAAAAAAAAAAAAAAATTTAATTTTTTTTAAATTTAATTTTTTGGTTTTGAGTAGTCTGGACCTAGACCAATGCTAGATCATCCTGTTTCAAGATGTGTTATTTTTAATATGAAAATTGATAATTTGTATTCATGTCATACTCTATTAATGATTTCAAAATGCATTGAATTTGAATGCATTTTGAAATCATTAATAGTTTTGATATGAAAATGGATTCATCAAGTCAACACATACATTGAAAAAATTTCACTGACTATCCAGGATTTGAACCTGGGACCTTCGGATCACCGGACCGATGCTCTACTCATCTGACTTATTAGCTCAGTTGGTAGAGCATCGGTCCGGTGATCCGAAGGCCTCAGGTTCAAATCCTGGATTGTTGGTGACATTTTTCACTGGCTGTCAGTTATGTAATGTTGACTTGACTTAAAAACCTTGCTCATATTCATGTCATACTCTTTAATGATTTCAAAATGCATTCAAATTCAATGCATTTTGAAATCATTAATAGAGTATGACATGAATACAAATTATCAATTTTCATATTAAAAATAACAAAACATCTTGAATTTTTTTGAATATCCTAGTTTAGGTTTAATCCTGGGACCTCAAAGCAAAAATAAATTCTAATTCTGAAATTTTCCGAAAGTTTGGGGGTGGGACTTTACTCGAAGGTGGGACTATACTCGCGTCAGTACGGTAATTAAATGCTCTTATATATGAAATTCATAGAGGGTGTATGTACATCCTCCCACACATTTACTAAATCGAGGCGTTATCATTACACTCATCATTACCCTGACAAACATATTTTCTTAGGCGTGTATCCTTTGTGATCCTCACATTTACTAATTGATATTTTTAAACTCATAAATGAATTGTTGGTGAAAAAATGTATTTCCTAACATATTTTGCTGTAATAGAATTCATGTATGAGTATGAGTGATGAAACAAACTGTCTTAAACTTGTGTAATTGTCAAAATATAATCACTCTGTGCAAGATTTGTAGTTCTATTCAGAGCTGAACAATCCTTCTTTCATCTCGTGATTTTATTTTGACCATGACACTCATAGACAGTTAAAGTGGTATGTGGGTGTTTCTGGAAATTAGGTATAATTGAACAATTGAGTACCATAATGTAAACTGATCACTATGCCAGTTTGTTTAAAGGCTTCAGAACCAAATTTATTTGATCTCTGAATCAAACGTCAATGATACTTCAATGCTTGAACTAACAATAATGAGAATTAATGTTACATTTGTATTGGTCAATATGAATAACATGGACAGTATTAATAACATGCAAAGAGGTTTATATGTTATCACAATTAACAATAGTCAATTTATTGATTTCATAAATGATATCGAACAGCCAAACATTGATAGTCAATTGAAAGATCAAACTAATTTGTTTTTATTGCCTTAGCTGTTTTCATAATACATCAATTTATATTTTCCATGTATCTTATTGTTTTTATCAATAATCAATGAAGTTAACGAGCTAAACTGACTGGAAAGGTTCATATGTATTTTTGCCAATATTTGGCTAAATTCCATGCAATAATGTGCATGGTATTTTTATCATGCATACAATTGCCTTGAAACTTGGTCAAAGGGTTTCTTATATATTACATAATCAAGTTGTCCTCTAATTTGCATATTTGCATAATATAGAATTATGCAGGTTTAATGATGGCTAGACAATATAATAACAATAAGATACAAAAATATAAATTGATTTATGAAGAAAACCATATGTCCAAGTTGCTTCACACAGCATAATTATAGTATTGATCAGTGCACTTTGCTCTACTTGCTTAAAGCCATATTATAACATTTGCTAAGAAGAACGCCCTCAACATTTTTTAAAATTCACGTTTTTACATGATTGTAATGTACTTTTAAAGTAAACAAAGAATCTTTGCAAAAATCAAGACTTGCTGTAGTTTTGCCAAAATCCGTGATTTTGAATAAACTGCCGGAACCGTCGTTTTATTATTACGATAGAAATATTAGTCGAACGTGTATTTGTTGTTCATAACACAGTACTATATACGTACACAACGTGCGGGACACATGCCAGAGGATTGTACTGTATTACAACCGCTGGAGTAACATGCATTGGCGCTAGTAGTAAATTCCAATTTTCTTTGCTTTACCTCACTTGTTCGGCTCAAAATTAAAGGGGACATATCTGACAGTAAAAGCTAACATTTTATGGAAAATAATCTATTTTTAAAGAAATGTTATGAATGTGGCTTGAATGTTAAACATGGTCAGAGCATATCCTAATTTCCAAAACTATCTTCACATAGCACATTAATATTTCACACTGACCAATGTCCTGCTAGGACACAGCAGATAGGCCGTCTCACTCTTTAATTATTTTTATTTGGCTGTTAGACTTTTACGAAAGAATAAAATCATTACATGTTTAATTCGGCGGCAGATCCACCATGAGCTGTTTGCTCACAGGGATCACTGAATGGGCCTTTAAAGCATGCGCTATGTTATATGCCATTCTACCATGCTTAACAATTTACAATGTGTGGTGTGCCAACTATTATAAAAATAGAAGCTCTGCTGACTGCCTGGGTACGGACAGAGCTAGGTAACTAAATGAGGTTATTTCATTGCTAACAGGGCTAGAGGGTCTTTTTCACTGCAACAGGCTCCAAATAGTTAATTGTGACTTGTTTTCAAGAAAGTTCCCAATGTCTGCACAATACAGTTTAGGAAAAGGGTGTAATTCAATGGTTGTCCTAGTTTGAATAGACCAATACATTGTTTCATTACGTTGTCATTATTGGAATAATAATGTTGAGATAATGAAAATTATAATGTTTAGCTAAATCTACAACAAGACAAGTATAAAGTACAAATAAAACTATCAACTTACATTTCAATGAAGCAATTTTATTCTTTGATTCTTTCTGTGATACATACACTACGCAAAAAAAGTTTCTTTATGGTTAGGAAATTTACCCATATTAAAATCTAGCAATAATTGTGTCCCTTTGCTTAATAATCTAAAGTTTTGCCCTCAAATTCACACACTTTTGGAAAAGATAGAATTTGAAAATTGAAAGAGGCCTATTCAAGTTTTCAGCATAAAAGAACAAAAATCAACAAAAATACAGATAACATTTTGTGTTTAATTGCTGAGTACATTTCAGGCATCATGCCGTTTCCAACTTTAAAGATTAATCTCTTTCTTTACCCGTCTTTCAATACTTTGTGTGTCCACCGTTGGCTTCCCTACAGCAGCCACGTGGTGTCTCATGCTCCTAATGAGGCGTCGAATGTTACCTTGCTCAACCCCGTTCCACTCCGATGCGACGCAATCCCACCAGAGTTATATCTGCCTTTATCTTCTTGTTGACTTTTTGTGCATCCCAAAGGTTCTCCAGGGATATCACACAAATGTTATGTTATGTTCTAGTGTCTCAAATTTTCTGCTTCCAGTGTGCTGTAATTGACCTGTTTTGAATTTTTCCAAATCCATCTCTCAAAACGTAAATGTCTTAGTACCCGCTTTTGTCTTTGATCATTCATCTGATTAAGCAAAGGATTATCCAACATGCACCAAGTGCTTTATTAAATTTAAAAGGCTAATGAAACCGTCTCATGAATCAGCTCTAAAACCGCTGAATAGGCCTTTTGCAATTTTCATTTTCGACCTCGTGTACTTAAACATTCATATCTTTTCTCAGGAGTGTCGTAGAGTAGTGATTGAGGTGTCAAAATGCGCCGGACAATTGCGATTATTGAGCAAACGTACAAAATTGGTTGCTATTTTAATAGTGGGTAAATCCAACCATAAACAAACTTTTTTTTGCTAGTATCTTTTCCATATAGCATAACCCTCATAACTAAAGTGCCAAATTCACATTTTGGCAGTTTTGAGAACTTAATAATAAGAGAACAGGTGCTTTAAAGGAGTATTTTGTGATCCTGGCATCCTCTTTTTATGACACTTTTCAGCAGATATCCACACAAAAAAACTTGTTCCCCAAATTTCAGTTGATTCCGATTTTGCATTTGCGAGTTACACATGATTATGTGTATTATACTGTTCCATGGGCCACTGTGTTGTAACTTTCAAATTTGTCCATATTTGTCTAACAAATTCATTTCCAAGATTAGTTTCTACATAAACATTCTGTATCAGAAGGTACCCCAGTGGTATAAAAATCTCTTTTTGTGGGGGATGAGGCTGTGGATCACGAAATGCCCCTTTAATTCTCCCAGTGTAAACCTTCACCAACGAATATGTGTCAGCTGTATTTCAGACTCAAAACTTGAGTCCAAACACTGCAAGGTCTATCTTGTTGCCCTGATAACCTACTTTAAGAATATTTAATTGAGCATCTTAAAGTACTTTGAATATAAATGCTTTAAACAGGGAGGTCATACTGCAAAGGCACAATATACATGAAACTAAATGTGAGCAATCAGCTATAATTAGCCAATATTTTGTGCAATATTGAATTTTTATGATTACATGCACGGTTCCATTGAATGAGGCTTTGCCAAGTTGAATGGAACAATATTTCACTGAATGAAAATATTCTTCCTATTGAACTAATAAAAATATTCAATATTTGTTTACAATAACTTGAACTTTATAAATCACCAGGACAACAAAATGAAACATAATTATCTTATAATTGCATTCATTTTAGAAGCATATCATGCCCCACACCTTTGATTTGTGGATTGAGGTGGTCGACATGTGAGAAACTATTACTATAGCTAGTGCAGTGGAAAAATAGACTATATCAAAAATATTCAATAGTAATTAGCCAATCCAAATAAAAGTATCTTTGTATGAGTTATATATGACACACCACCAAATAGATACACATATTAGACGATGTGATAGATTTCATCCCTGCTGAAGTTTTACCCTCTAACTGAGAAAGAAGAGTGGAATATTTCTTTCCAGGGCTATACTTAGACTGCTTGTTTAATAATTACTTTAGGCCACTTTTATATTTTTTTTTACAATTTCTGAAATGTTTCGAACATTTGGGGGTGGGACTTTACTGGAAGGTGGCACTATACTCACGTTAGTACGGTAATTTTGAGATATTTTCAAGTTTTGCAACAATAACTTGTACCATAAATAAATCAGTATCTGGAATGTAACTGAAATGGTATTGCCTGCTGTCTTCAAATTTTATTTTTAAAAGGTGCACTTTTATTTACCCTCAGACCAATGTGCTTCTTTTTTGAGAACAAATGTGACAAGATCAAGAGAAATGAGTCTGATGTCGCTAATATTGATTTTGAGATATTGGCAAAGAAAGTGTTAAAATTCTTTTGTTTTATACTGTTTTTAGCGATTGATATATTAATGTAACTTCGCAAAGAAAAGTCGTATCAACATGGGGTTTTCCGGTTTTGAAAGCTCTAAATGTCCTCTTAAGAAACATAGATAAAACTCATTTCTGACCACGGTCGACATGTGACTCATTCCTCTTGATAATGTCACAAATGAACAGAAACAAAGAGTTAAAATCTTATCAGTGATGTAGAAAGAAACAGAATGACATTTATAGCAATTGCTTGAGCAGCTAAGAATCTTTGCTTCTAGATATTCTCCAATATTGGATTATTTCCATACATTAGCTATTATGATAGGTTTTCCTCTCACTAAGTACTTTTGTCAGCATGGGCACAATGTTGATCTCACACAACTGAACATGTTCACATGTTCATTGGTACATCGAAGAGTTAGCAACACCAGTGTGGGTCAGCAAGGTAAAGGTACTAATAGTTTGTCTCTTTTCTGATACACATATATTGATTTAAAGCCCACACCTTTTTAATTGTTTGAAATCCTTGAAGTTATTTTTTATTTTTAATTTGAGACAAATAAAGAAATGCGAGTTGGATTAGATAGCTATAAAGTTTCTAAATTTTGGATTTATAAAGCCCCTTTCTCCAGATCTTAGAGGACTCAAAGCGCTGTAATTTCGCTGCAATGGTGAATCATCACAATCAGATCGCATCAACTAGGTTGCTGCCGAACGGCGCACACCTATCCGCATTTAGATTGTAACATTCACCAATTATCTGTGCAGCTCCCCGAATTTCATTGGGTGAAGGAAGTTATTGATAACCAAACAACTAATCACCGATTTTTGCGATACAGGAGGAAACCGGAGATCCCGGAGAAAACCTGCGAGAGAGCTGTTTTGAATTGGTCGAATTATTGTATCCTGTGAAGATAATGACCTTTGGCATAATTTGTTACACAGTTATTTTAAAGCGGGCTTGATGAAGAATTAAAATATCACAGTTACACTTAATTTTGCAGGAGTGGTTTCTGGAGTTCTGATGTGCAGTGGGTTCATAAAACAACACATATCTCAAGAACCACAGTACATGAATTAATCTAGACAATGACAATTCATGTAAGTTGAAAGATTATGACAACTCTAAATAGTCTTAAAGCATGTCGGGGTATTCATGGTCATTCAACATGTTCAACTCCCCCCAAAATAAATTTTCATTGTTTAGATTAGTGGTTAATGAAAAATGACACCTTAAGACTTTAATGGGTATGGAATGCAAAACATGCACTTTCAAAAATTGCTTAAGGTATTGTGGTTCTTGAGATATGGGTTGTTTTATGAAGCTGTTTCTTTTTGAAAATCATTACATCAGAAATCAAGAACCATAAGACATACAAAAGTGCAACTGTGGTATTTTTAATCTTCATCATGCCTGTTTTCAAGTAGCTGCAACAAATGCCAGTGGTCATTACTATTCACATGATACAATGATTTGACCAATCCACAACAGCTAACAAGGACAACATGGGGGATTTTGTAATCCATAGCCCCCTACCCCCCATCCTCTCATATGCACACTTTTCTAATAAAAACTTTTTTTAAACCACTAGAAAGCTTTGTCTCTAGATCTATACATCATGTTTATGTACCAAATATTTCTTCCTGATCAATTCGTTAAGCAGAAATATCACAAGTATAAAAAATTTGTTTGATTGGCGTAACCTAAAAAGGGGTAGGTAGGCAGGGGATTTTTTAAACTTTTAAAGCTGTTAATCGCGTAAATTTGGGGCCTTGCGAACCTTTTTTACTTCTTTTACTTTTAACTTTATCTATTTATTTTTGTATTACTTATTATTATTTTTTTTGCAAAAAAAAACAACCAAAAAGCTTGGGTCAGGCCTACTTTTAAGGTCAGTCGTGTTGTGCCAATCAAACAATTGTTTTTGTTTTAGGCCTTACGTTCTGGTATACCAGAATGAAATTACAACACAGTGGCGTATGGAGCAGTGTAATACACATAATCATGCATAACTCGCAAATGCAAAATCAGAATAAACTGAAATTTTAGGAATACGCTTTTTCATGGATACTGAAAATGCTAGGATGACAAAATACTCCTTAACCATGAATTGCTTTCTAATGTTTTGCATTGTGTGACACAAAAATCTGTCTGTTGCACACATAGTGACTCAAATTCCCTTAACAATTGTATTTTCTTATAATGTTGTTTGTTAAAATATGGCATACTACATTGGATTAAAATTTTAATAATAGACAAACTATTAATTTTTTTTACCCTTAAAATTGTGTTTTGTTGCACATTGTTTATTAAAATATGGCATACCACATTGGAATAAAAATTAACAGACAAATCTTTTAGCCTAATAGGGAATGAATGCTTAAAAACCATGAACGTGCATTCACGGTGAAATTCCACCTATGTATGGAAGTATATGTGACCAGCTCCAACAACACCCGGAACAAGTTGCCAGACACGTCTTTTGAGTTGTAGGCCTTTAAGCTGGTACTGCACCCCCTGATAAATTTGTGGCTAATTTGGCATTTTTTTACAAAAAATAACTACACACTGGTAACAAAAGTTATGTACATTATAGGGGCAAGGAATCCAATTACTTCACTGAAATTTCAATGATTCAAGACAAGTTGTTCATTATATATGTTAAGAAATGAGGTACATTCTAGCAGTACCTCTCTTCTTATCATAAATAACTTGTTGAAGGGGTGTAGCGTCATGAAATTTAAAAAAATCCCATATGAAAATTGCCAAAAAATGGCTTGTCCCCCCTTCCCCAATCAGATACGGTGCCCCCCATCATGGTCGGTGCTCCCCCATGTGATGACCCACGCTACGCCACTGACTTGCTGCTTGTCTTGAGTCTCTGAAATTCCAGTATATAACTGGATTCCTTGGCCCTAAATATACATAACCTTTGTTACCAGTGTGTTATTATTTTTTGAGAAAATGCAAAAATATAGTCACAAATTTATCAAGAGGTGTAGTATCACCTTTAAGATGACATTCCCATAAAAACTATATCAAATTTTGAAATTCTTGATTTCATGGTATTTGACTGTGGGACTAAGTGGACTTTAAAATCCTTGAAAGTACTTATCAAAAAGAGGTTTATTTAATCAATAAGTAACTGTTGAGCTGTGATAATCCTTATTCAATCCTGTGTAAAGCATGTCACTATTTGGCCCATTACTCAATTGCAATTTGGATAAAATACTAAGGTACCATTTACAAAATTATCTACTAAAGTACATCTTAAAATCATTTTAAAGTTTATTGTCTACTGCTTACATTTCTATTCAAATCATGAAATCATGAAAAAATGTGACTTGTTCCTGGTTTTGTCAGAACGGATCACATATGTTATTACCATTACACAACTATATTCAGTTTTGGTGTTTTCAAAACTACTGTTTATTCATAAGTTCATTGCAATTGATGACAAAAATAGACAAACTTTTGCCATGGCAAGTTTAAAAAGTTAACTGTATGATTTGATCTCAAATATACGGTCAGATATAGTATCATGATGGGTACAGCAAATATGTATAGCTATCTCCATTCTATAGTCGACTTGAAAAAGGCAAGACTTGTTTATTTTTAATACTGCATGGGACAATAGAGTGCCAAATCAATTTAAAAAAAGCATGTTAAATTAGTATGAAAAGTGCAGTTCATGTATGTGGAGCTGCGCCAGCCAGCTATGCATGCGTACGCCATTCTATATCAATCCATGATGTTACAAGTCCTGCCTATTACGAGCTGATCATAGCGTAATTTTATTATTGTACATAGAAATGAGTTTCACTTTGAAATAAAGACCTTTGCGGTGTCACCTGATGACCAACAACAAAAAAATAAAACTTTGAAAGGAGATTTAGTGATTTTCAGTCTGAGCATATTTGCAGACACTTTTTAGCATGGTACATAGATATTTTAGTAAACTGGCTTTTCAAATTACCCCATCTGGGATGATAAATGAAAAATGTACCTTAACCTTTATTTGGAATTTGTCACCATGTGATTTAGTATGCAATTCTGTTTGGCATACACTGTAAGAGCATTATAATGTTATTATAGTAACAAAACATTGCAAACACAAAATAAGCCAAATACTGTCACAGATCAACATAAATACCTACATTATAGTTACAGCTTAATACGGTGCATGTATGGCACAATGCTTTGTTAACATCACGGTGCATGGCACGATCTTAGGGCTGCAAGAGGTGTCACCTGGAAAAAATATGAAAAGAGGAAAATAATTGTACTACTTGCACCTTATATTTGTACACTGTGGGTATGCAACTCACCGACACACAACACTAGGCACACAAGGAGGGGGAGAGCTGGAGAACTAAGAGAGGGACAGACAGAGAGAGAATGAGGGAAAGAGAGATAGGAACAAGTGGCATTGCCAGGGGCATATGCCTCCAGTCAGAACTCTTTCTCCCCAGTTGCCCACCCCAGAAAAAAACCTTAATTATGAAAATGTCCAGTGTTTGCTTGCGCAAAAGTACGTAGTTGGTATTACCCTCCCTGAAATTGACTTCCCCTCCAAAAAACTCTAGTGCCGCCACTAATCGGAACAGATTCAAGTCATATAGATAGACTTGACTAAAATCATAGAAAATAATACCCCCATCTTCATCATGAAGAGAGAGATAAATAGAGACAGACAAAAAAAAGGAAGTAAAGAGATGCAAACAGACTGAGAGACAGACTTGACTAACGTGATCAGGAAACAATGCCTTCATCATCTACTCCATTTTTTTTCAACCGGACAAGAAACACCTTCAACTTCATCCATCCATATTTTCTTCACCACCTTTGAATGTACAAGGGTTATTCAAAACGTTGTGCCTCAACCCTCATATCTGAAAATAGCAGCCCTTTCATATTTTCCACAGTTATGATATACGAGGGGGGGTATCCAAAAGTTTTTGACATCACCCAGAAGGAAAAGAGCTATATTGATGACATTTTGTCAGTGTAATCACTGGTCCTTATGTACATTATGGTCCAAAAATGGTCTCATAAGTATGTTTAATTTTTTACAGGTGGCGCTATGATGGGCAATAGGCGCATAACCTTTTCATGATAAGATCCTCCACTTTTTTGAGTTTTTTCACTGTGGCCGCATCATCCGTAAATGATTGACGTCCACTTCTTGGCTCATCTGTAAGGGACATGCGGCCAGTTTGAAAATTCCTTTTTCAAAAAGCAACAGTGCCATATGATGGGCAATCATCACCACAGATAGCTTTCATTTCATCATAGATTTTCTGAGCATTCTAGGCCAACCCTCCAAATGCAGAAACTTAATCAATATGCGTGCCTCAATTTTCACTACCTTACAGGTTATGCGCCTACTGCCCATCTAGCGCCACCTGTAAAGAAAGTAAACATACTTATGAGACCATTTTTGGACCATAATGTACATAAGGACCAGTGATTACACTGACAAAATTTCATCAATATAGCTCTTTTTCTTCTGGATGATGTCAAAAACTTTTGGATACCCCCTCGTAAGGGCAGGCCCTCTCAACTCGCAAAGTCCTCCCTTAACATATTGGCACTTCATGATCTCTCAAATTTTCCTTTGGCACTTAAAATAAACTAGTTAGAAGGCCTGAGACTACAAGATTCCCATTGCGGCTGCCTGCACAGGTACGCCGTCACCAAGGTAGCGGGCTGGTACATGGAGAGTATACCTACACAGCACCAATGATGCTTCTGCACATTACCCACCAGCAGTGGTACTGTACTGGTACTACATTGGTACTCCCCTTGTACTGCACAGTACCAGCCAAGTACTGGTGGGAGAGCGTGGCGCAATGGTTAGGTACTTGCCTTTAGTGCATGAGGTCCCGGGTTCAATTCCCGGTGGTGGTGATTTACTGGGATACTGACTTGGATAAAAAGATCTGAAATTAATTGGCAGCATTTGTAGATTAAATTCAGACTTCCGCTCTCCACATGGTTCATTTAGAATTGTGTAAATGAATCATGATACTACCCTGTCCTTCGGATGGGATGTTAAGCCGTCGTTCCCGTGTGCAGAGAGCCATTACTGTACATGTATCTCGCAGCCAGTTTCGAAAAGAGTAGGGTTTTAACTCCTGACTGTTCCCAACCCGTCCCGGTATTCAAATGGACCCCAATGGAAATAAGCTTCAATGTAGGCTTTCTTGGGTTATCCAGGCTCGTCCAAACCCGAACAAATCAAATCAAAAATTATATAAAATCATGCTTTATGTGTTAAAATGTCTGCATGGATATGGACCAAATTATCTCATTGAATCAATTTCATTGTACAACCAAACTTGTCCTGGCTCGCATTCTGCAATGGACACTAAACGTCTCTCTATACTAAAAGTCAACCATAAAGGCCTGCAATCAGCTTTCGACAAGAGTTTTTCTTTCACCGCACCTGCACTCTGGAACTCACTTCCATTTGAACTCCGTCCTGCTGTTTCTCTGCCAATTTTCAAGAAAGGTCTCATAACATTCCTGTTCCCTCAATAATCTGGTGGCTTTGTTTCAGTTTGCTGTTTTATTTTGCCTTTCAAATATTTTGTGTTCCATCTTGGCGCCATGGTCTTTATGAAATGGCCCTATAAATGCCTTGTATGTATGTATGTATGTATGTCCCATAGATTTTCCAAACGGGAAAAATACGATATCTGCAGAAGGAAGGTGGTATGAAAGTCAAACAACCACAAAAAAGTGTATATTTATAACATTATACCAATAACTCAATTTCAGCCAAAAGTGGATTTGCAACAGAGCGCTTCATAGGTTAATTACGTTTCCTATTTTAGATGGTATCATTGCAGTTTAATCAATTTCTTGATAAATATTTGATGTTTCTCTGTAAACATTGCTTAATTTGGCCTTAGGGCCACAGTGCTTTTTTAATCAAATGAAATGTAATGAATGAGTGATTAACCATCACATGCCTTGAAAATCTATACCCATTGATCTACTACACAGGCTAAAACAATACTAAAATGGTTATTTTTATAATTGTACATGTAGGGCGAATTTCTCGATGGGTGGCTTAGCAGTTGGCTAGTCTAGCCTCAAGGCTTAAGAGGTCGTAAGATCAGGCTTAACTGAAAACATGTTCCCCGAAGCATGGCTACCATAGCCTCGAGGCTTCGTTAGCCTGTGGGCCAGGCTTGTAGGATTAGCCCCAGGCTTCGGTAAAATTTGCATTTCTCGAAATCAGTCTTCTGTAGCCGTAGTCTACGCAAGCCTGTTAGGTCAGGCTTACAGCGGCTTTTCTTGGCCCTGCCTCAGAGCAGGTCTTGGGTCGTAAGCTGTGATCTATTTCAATTGACAAATTGCTTAAATTGTAATGCAAAGTTTTTCTTTCATATTTTTGAGAAATCGAAACAGATGCTGTCTTTCATTCAACATAGAGTAAGTAATAATTATTGTTCGATTTAGTTGAACATTTCAACATTTTAAATATAATAATAAATGTTGTGAGCATCTTCAGGAGAGGAATGATCCTTTTCTGAAGTATTCGGATACCAAATTTAAATCGCGCTGCCGATTCAGTAAAGACAATGTATTAAGGCCTACTGATCTGCTTGGCTTGAACCTAACTTGTAACGGTCAACAAATAGGAGCAACCCTCTCCTTCCTGTTCAACAAATATTGCTAACCTTACGATATTTTGCTATACAAGAAGTGCCCCCATTTTGACATGTCCAAAAACCTTGACGTTTCACATGAACTTGCTCCCATGCTTTCCTCTTTTTTTCTGAGATTTGCTTGCTTTCAATGACATGAAGCAGTGGCTGCAAAATATGCAGTAATTCAATTCTGTATACATTTGCTGACTTTTCGGAGGCATGCTGATGCTAATAATGGCTATATTTGTGAACGGACACGTTTCGCTAACATACCCGAAGGAACAGTTCTTGAAAAATTTGAATGATCAAGAAACAAAACATTCTTATATCCTCCTCCTCCTCCTCATCATCATCATCATCATCAACTATACACTCATGCTAAATTCGCAAATAGAACATGAAAATATCAGCAGTAGATAGCACGCAAGATGGTTGTCAAATGCTTGGTTATGTTTTTGTTTTTGCACCAAAATTATCCTTAAATAATGTTATTTTACTTTTGACAAACATGTGTATGATTGTGAAACAATTTTTGCTTTAGGCCTACTTTTAGGGAATCAAAGTTTCCTTTTCTGTAGGCTTGCAGTTTGACCCTTTTTTTGAAATGCAAAGAAAAATTAATGAGTCAAGTAAAAAGCATAGAAGTATCATTCATGCAAGCAGGACTCATAATTAAGTAAAGTGAAAATAAAATAATACATAAAGGACACAAAAAAACAGAAAAATAGTCTTGCATCAAGTTGTGTACGGTGTAAGCCCAAACATAAGACCGCCGGTTTAGGCTAGTCTTTGCGCTGATATCATTGCGATAATAAGACGGTAACCTTGTTAGTACGGTAAACCGTGACGGACAACAGCTTATGCACATCTACCTCCAACTGCCTATACAATTAAGTCGCTGGTAGAAAGGGACGCGGTTGTCAAGCGTTAAGCCTGCAAGGCCTCTAAGACCAGGTTGAATTTGCGTTCAAGAAATCCGGCTACAGTTAAGACTCGGGCTTCGAGAGCAGGCTAGGCTTTAGCCTCAAGGCCACCTTAAGCCTAAGGCTTACTAAGAGAAATTTGCCCGTAATGACTTACCTAAAAGGTTAGTAATTCAATATAAATTGGAGTTTACACCGGAAATGTAAATACCCCGGAATACTTACCTCCACTGGCTCCTTCTTTCTCGCCTGATACTACATAACCAATATGCGCCACTGCTCTGTTTTCTATTAATTGCAAACAAGAAATACATTCAAATAATATTTCCAAGAAACTGTGAGAGATTTAAATTAAACTAGACGCCACCCAAAGTAACAAGATTCAGACTGCCTGCCCTCCAGTAAAAGGAAAGTCAGTTTCCTAACAAGTTTCAAGTGGCACTAGATTTGCTTGTTTCTTGCCCAGATGAACTTCAAGCAAATATTTCCAAGAAACAGTGTGAGATTTAAACTGAAAAGAAACACATACCTCAGCATATCAAATGGACATTTCGACTGTCTGCCTTTGGGTCGAGAGAAAGGCAAATTCCTAGATTTCCTTGTTCTTTGTCCAGAGGAACTTTAAGCTATTCATCGTTGTAGTGCGATGTTAAAATTGAGTCAATGGGTTGCTAACAGGTGTACAACCCATGCAAGTCTTGAGCACAAACCAGATGAATCACTCACTACAACGGCAAATTAAAGTCAATTTTCTTTAATAAGTACAGCTAGATGAACAGTGTGCGGGGTCAATGCTGCCTTGCTGATTTCCATCCTGACTGCAAAGCTATTCATTGAATTCAGTATTTCCATTTAAATTACAATTTGCATTTACATAAATACTTACCTCCACTGGCTCCTTCTTTTCTCGCCTGATACTACATAACCAATATGCGCCACTGCTCTGGGTTCTATTAATTGCAAACAAGAAATACATTCAAATAATATTTCCAAGATACTGTGAGAGATTTAAATTAAACTAGATGCCACCCAAAGTATCAAATAAAGATTCAGACTGCCTGCCCTCCAGTAAAAGGAAAATCAGTTCCTAACAAGTTTCAAGTGGCACTAGATTTGCTTGTTCCTTGCCCAGATGAACTTCGAGCACATTAAACTCAATTTTCTTGCATAAATGCAGATGAATAGTGTTTGTGGGGTCAAATGATTCTTTATCAATTTCTATTCTGACTGCAATAAGCTATGATTGAATATAAGCTAATATAGTATGTATTTCCATTTAAAATACAGTTCATATCTACATAAATACTTACCTCCACTGGCTCCTCCATTGGCTGCACCCACGCCCTGTGTATTGCTTTGGCTTCTATTAATTGCAAACAAGAAATATATAAGAAAAGTATTTCCAAGAAACAGTGTCATTTTTAAACTAAAATGAAAAAAAAACACCACCCCAGTGTATCAAGTGGACATTTTGACTTGTATTGTCTGCCCTTGGAAAATTTCTGCTGAGGTTTGACTGGCCCTACATGTAGGTTTAACTCACTGATGGAAACAAAATCAGTCAAAGTCACTATATTAAATTGCTGCATATTTTCTGGTAATTTTGGCTAAAATGGAGCCTTTTCCACCTTTGTTAGCAATTTCTTGCATTATAAAACTTTGAATTACACTCTATATTATTGATATTCATGTCTTGAATTTTAAGCTATTTGGAGCATTCAAAGAGGAGAAAATTCTCATGGAAACAGCCATTTACACCCATTTTTTGTGAATTTTACTGGGAAATTTTACACTGCTTAAAGTGAGCATTAATGGCCATTGCCATGGAAATTGCATTCTCTTTTAATGCTCTCAATACCCTAAAATTAAAGAAGCCTTGTTTATTAATAAAGTTAAGGTGGTACTACACCCCTGGCATATTTTGTGCCTATTTTTTGCATTTTTATCAAAAATGATAGCGTATTGGTGACAAGTAAGATATGTATATTATAGGGGCAAGGACTACAACTACTACACAGCACAGACAACAGTTGTGGAGTTACAGTCAAAAATAAGGGAAAACCAATATTTGATCAATAAATAAATAACTACTTGCCATGAGTTGCTGAATTTTCAGTGCAGTAGTTGTAGTCCTTGCACCTATAATATACATATCTTACTTGTCACCAACGCACTATAATTTTTGAGAAAAATACAAAAGTAGGCAAAAAAATGGCCAGGGGTGTAGTACCACCTTAAGTGTAATTCAAACTTTTGGAATGTAAGAAATTGCAAAAAAATGGTTAAAAGGGTCCATTTTTGGGCTAAAATGACCAAAATCACTAAAAAACATGCATTATTATGAATTATGATTTACTTTACTACACAACTAGATTGCACAGCTGTGTTTGAGCAACACACATATTTGCCAACACTGAACTGTAACCCGCCATAACAGACCCTTATCCCACTGTGACACCCCTTAAACGTGCCACCTCTTAAAACACCAGTAACACTCCTTAGCCAATTATAATATCATATACACCCCTTAACCCTAACAGGACGGTATACTACAAAATACTACTTGATATATGCGCTGTTCGTGCATGCATCCCATGTGGTGTGATGACGCAATCGCCCTAAGTGATATAAAGGCACAGTTTCGCTGGCCAGCGAAGCCCAAGACCTGTGGCAAAGTGTCGCCGACCCAGTGCCTGGCATGCGAGGGGTCTCGGGTTCGAATCCCACCCAGAGCAAACAACTTCTTTCCTTCTTTTCTCTCTTTATTCCTTCCTTCTTTCCCTTCCTGTCGCCAAAAAGCCCTTAGCGGTTAGGGTTAGAGCCATAATGTGTGATTTGCTCCACAGCAACACCCTCAATTTTTCTTGAATTTCTACTTGCATGATTGTAATGCCGAGTGATGAGCATGATGTATCAATGAATCAGTGATGTATAAATTGTGTACATATCACTATCTTCATACTGTACGTCTGATATTATACATCCCAGCTGCGTAAAGCTCCCCAGTAATTAATACAATCAGCGAGCTAATACACGCACTGTATGCGCTGGAATGAAATAACAATTTTCTTCATTTTACCTCGTTTGTTAGGCTCAAAATTAAATGGGGACAATGTAATCAGTGAAAACTAACATATGAATCAATATCTTTATGCAAATCACACATTATTGCTTGATACCCCTTAACATAATACAACACACTTCACATATGATAGCACCTCTTAATCCTCCAACACTCATTTACTCACTCTGACAACCCTTAACCCACCTGAACTGATTGTATGTGCATTGTGAAGAATTGTGTCTAAAGCCAGTATTATTGCAAATTATAGCTAGCTACCAAATTAGTGATAATTGGACTATACTAAACAATGATGTACATATTTTGCTTTTTATTACCTATGAACTTAGATCTGGGGTCACAGCTACTAGGCCATCAGTGTACAATCTACCAAGAAATGTACCATATTTTTCAAGCTTTGGTAATTTTTGCTTAACCATATACCATCCAAAGGGCTTATTGGCAAATACAGTTTAGTTCTGCATGCTGATACATCGATCTTTATATGAAATGGGCACATTGATATTTCCATACGTGCTGCATTTATTTAGTTATATTTTAACCTAGACATTATTTTAGGCAAAAAACAAAATATTTCGCCCCCAGCCCCCACTGAAAAAATCATGCACATAAAACAAACTACAATGAGATTATTGATAAGATTCATCAGGATCGTTCAAAAGTAAATTAATTAAATGAGATTCTGGTTAAAGAAAAAAAAAAAAATTGAAGTACTCACTCGAAATATTTCAGTTCCAATCAGGAACCTTGTTCACTCTGCAATGACTGTAAGTGGTGTTTCGAGATGTCGGCAGTCCTAGGTGGCTGTGATGACGTCGCCACTTTGTAGGTTGCCTGAAAAAATAAGTGCCAAAAATTTCACAAGGTTCCTGATTGGAACTGAAATATTTCGAGCGAGTACTTATTTTTTTTATCTATAACCAGAATCTCATTTAATTAATAAACTACAATGAGGCATGGGATCTCACATACCACCCACACTTTTCCCTGGCTTTTTTTTCTTTCAATATATGAGCACAAATGCTCTAGCTCATGCACCGCAACGACTTGCCATAAAATGACAAAAAGACTTTCTGCTAATATTGTTTCATACATTTTGACAAAGAATAACAAAATAAAAAAATTGATCAAAAGCCTATACACTTGAACCTATATCGGCCAAAATTTATGTTCTGAGATTCATATTTCTTCTGCTTCTAAAGTATCATTACACCCGATTGCACTTACTCTTAAATTGCCCCACTGCTTCTTCTTCATTCTCTGTATTCATCATTTTACTAACCATCTTCTCCGTTACTACGATGCATTATTAGTATGCTTTCTGTAGAGAAAAGGAACAAAAGGAAAGGTGAAAACAGAAAATTGATACATTGTCTTGAAATGAAAAATAAACAACAATTTAATTACCATTTCTGCTGCAAATTGGAATGAAAATTTACAGTGGGTTTCTCCAACACACACCAAAAAAAAAATCATATTTCTTCATATTCAAGAATGTTATTGATCTCTGGTAGTTTTTCAATACGCTCATTTATTGTGTAATGTCTTTACTCCAGTAGTGTTATATATTAATATTATTTTTGGAATTTTTTTCGGTTTATTGCGGAAAAAAATTGAAATTCGCAAAATAAGCTGTCAAAAACTAAATTTGTGCGCGCTACAGGAAACAAACTTGGTTTTTTTGGCCTTATACAGTTCCCCTAAACTTAGAATTAGAATGAATGATTCTGAATAATATTGCATGATCACCGGCGTGTCCAGCATCTTTTCTTGTGTGGGGTTCGGAGGGCCTTTCAGAGTTATGTAGGGAGCTTAATGGATACAATCCCAAAATACACCTGAGCACCCCAAAGCACCCCCCGACATGCCACTAATGATGATAAATCAATGAAAATCTCGGCCAAAAGTATCTTCCATAGCTGATATTGATCTAATCATTTCATGCAAACTGTTTGCTTCATATTGATTTACTTTGGTGCTTGTTTTTGTAGCCAATATCATTATATTGTATGTGTGCCATTGACTGTATGTAAGATGTGTCAATGGAGGATCCGGGGCGGGAGAGCCCCATAGGATTGTACACAAAATTGAGAAAATATGGCCAACATTAAACCTTTGTATCTTAAGGGGGTACTACTCCCCTGCCGAATTTTGTGCCTCTTTTTGCATTTTTCTCAAAAATTATAGCGCATTGGTGACAAATAAGATATGTTGTACATGTATATTATAGGGGCAAGGATTACAACTACTGCACTAGAAATTTTATTTCAGCACAGACAACAGTTAATTGTGGTGTTACAGTCAAAAATGAGGGAAAACCAATATTTGAACAATATATCAATAACTATTTGCCATGAATTGCTGAATTTTCAGTGCAGTAGTTGTAGTCCTTGCCCCTACATATCTTACTTGTCACCAATGCGCTATAATTTTTTTTTTTTTTTTATAAACATATATCATCCTGGATTGTAGATCTACCTCATAGTAGATCAAATATTATAACAAACTAATAAATTGCCTAATTAAATGCTAATTAAGACAGTTTTCCCTATATGTTACTGTACAAAGTGTGCACGTAACACTCCGACATTTCTAAGTGGCTTATCTCTTGCCAGAGTCACCCTGCTTATTCAAAAGTACACATATTTGAAAGGACATTTGAAGAGAAATTCAATTATGCTATTAGTTTTAGTGCCAGAAATGGAGGGGAAAAGTTTTGATTTGATAATGTCATTAAAATTGTACAATTATTTTACAATTTTTGACCACTATGTATGTTTAACGCAAGGGATAGCAAACTCTTTTTTCCTAATTTGCTTGAAGGGCCCATGCAATGTCTTTCTGAATCCATATTTATTTTGAGCTACATGTACATAGCTTTCAGAAAAGAAAATAAGGGGTTCATCATGACAAGAAAGATGCAATTTTGTTGTTGTTTCACCTTGTATATTTCTTACCCACCCTGTATTATGTTATACTTTGTTGATTCGGCATCCTTGTAATATAAGCTTTCCAGAAACATATACTTTTAATGGTCTAAAATGTTTTCATTAAAGGTTGTGTTTAAGTGAATCAAAATTGGTGATTTTTTTCTCATTTTACATTATGCTACACGAAAGATGACCAGTTCATGACATGCGACCATATGTGTTGTATTGCATATATGTGAATCAAATGGTTCCTCAGACTAATGAGTTTTTGTTTTGTTTTGTTTTTCCCTTTTTCCCCTCGTTTTTCCTCTAAAACACCAAAACAACCGACGGTCAAAATGTTATCCACGAACAGGCAGCGCTCCATAAGTGATATCAGGCCAGCTAAAATAGTGTGTGTCAACAATCATGGTGGAGCCCAGTCCTGATGTATTGTGGCTGACACTTTTATGTCTAAATGAACATGATGACATTAATATCATTTAATTACCTCCTGCAATGGGCATCACGATTGTGGCATAATATGCAACCTCCATGCCGTTGTAAGTCATGTTTTTATGTTAGCCCTGTAAAAACAAGAAATAAAGATACAACTAAGGTATATAATAGGTATAAAAAGCTTTCAGAAAACATTTTTGAAAACTTATTTTATTATTTTTTTTGTTATAATATTTTAACAGCAAAAGAAAGACATTTTAGAGAAATTGGCTTTTTGAGCACCTATTTCTCAAGCAACTATGACAAGTTATATATCATTTTAAAGCTTGATTTAAAAAGATTTCAACTGTTTAATATTAAGAACTCAAAATTACGACTTAACACCGATGGGTCCTTCATGGATGGTAACAAATGTATTGCAGACTCCAATCATTTTGATGTTCATGGGCAAGCCTACCACCCCAACACTTGGGCCAGACCCCATTACGCCCAAATATCTTCATTCTTCAAAAAAACCGGGTCAAAAACATGACATTTTGAACATTTCAAGCAAAGCATGAATACATTGTACTTGAATAGGAAAAGCCTAGAACCCATGACATAGAATGCGGCACACCTGCATTATAAATTAAACTACCATTGGTCACATTTCAATTTCAATTTAGTAGTAGGGAAGGGATCAGACTTCACACCAAAGATAATTAGATTTGCTTCAAGAAACACAAATATCAGGTAGCCGCTGATATGGTTTTTGCAGTTAAGTGTCAGGGATCATTTTCCCCCGACTTACAAACCAATTGGAGCAACTTTGAAATTGACCTGATCTTTGACCTAAGATGACCTTTGTGGTTTTATACTCCCCAAGTTATGAGATTGTTTTTCCTAAATTACAGTTCCATCACAGCATCTTTAAATTTGACCTGACCTTTGACATGGGCAAAGTTTAACATTTTAGTGAACAGTCAGGAATACAATTAGCCCTAGAACATATTAACCATTTTTACTTAGGGCCAGGGGCACTTTACATTGAAACACTTGTAGAACATGCTTGACAATCCAGTACAAAAGTTGAAAGCATTTCAATGCTTACTGAACCAGTACAAAAGTGTCACTAATAAATCCCACATTTCTAAAGATACCAGTGTGCAAATTTGGAAAAAAATCAGGTCATCCAGCGGATGACCAGGTCATGAAATCGGGTCTTCCGCAAAAAATATTTGGTCATTTTGGTCAACCATAGATATATATTTTAAAATTTAGATTTTAATTTTTTTAAAGTTAGAACTTTGCATATTAGGCTAAAACAAACATGTTTGTTTCCTGTAGCAGGTGAGGCCTAAAAGTCCAATGAGATATGCGTTTTTTATCTGTGTCTTGAAATGAAAATCCTGCAATGGTAATTTACAGTGGGTTTCTCCAACACACACCCCCATCCACTGCCACACACAAATCATAGACCCTATTTCTTAATATTCAAGAATACTTATGACCCCCGTTCAACCGGCAGATTAAAAAAGTATTTAAAAAATCACAAGAGATATTTTTTGTAAGAAAAACATAGAAACAGTGGTGTTCTTTTCTACTCTTAGTATTTATTTGCTCACTGCTTGCTTGCGCCAGGTCTTGGAACTTTAACTTAATTAGAGCCTTTGCGTGTGTTTTTATCTTTGTGTGTGACTTCGGGTAAACTTGGTGACTTTTAATACTTTGAACACTACCATTAGGTCCTTGATTTTGTTTCAAAAGAGTCTTAAAATAGCAAGCACAATAAGGTGGGTACCAATTTTATATACTGTTGACCAAATTTTGAAGAAATTTTTCATATAGACGAATCCAATTTCACGCATTCCTACACCTCAATGGCAGCCATTACCTGGGTCCCCGCCGGCTCTATCTCACCTAAAATGTGAAATGATGCGGCCTTGGAGGGTATTTTAAACTGCATTCTATCACCTGTGTTACACGTAAACAAAAGAATGATGACAGTTTATAACACCAAAGAATCTAACATCGAATTTCAAGCTGGTTTAATCCACCCTGTTACCTGTTTGGTGCATGCGTGGACCCAATAATGGTCGACCAAATCTTGACCATGACTTGGCTAGTTGGATTTGTCTATACTGACCTGCACAAATCGTTAAGTGTATGGTGTAAGGTATGGCGTACATGTAGGACTGGTGACTGATGAGTGAGTCCAGAAAAAGGTACACGTACGGTATATTCTGGGTGTATAACAAACACCAAATTGGCGTTTTATGACCTTTGACATGCATGCATACATTGACATTCTTTTGTCGAGAGTGACATGGTCTTCAATTTATTCCGCAATTTATGCTGAGTGTCCCAGGGAGATAGTCGGGATAGGCATCTGAAATGATGTAACGAAACCGGAAGATGTAGCCTAGGTCTAGACAATAGGCGGATTAGCGGCCATTTTGTTTCTACATGATGTTATTCATGTGTCCTTTTATTTTAGTACACAAATATAGAAGTTGATAGGTTTACAATTGTAAAATTATATTTTGAGTACCGGTATACAATATATTCTGTAGTGAATCAATCAAATGACGGTGTTTGTTCAGGTATTATATGCTTGATAGAATTAAACTGTCTGACCAGCTAACATTCTCCTCCGCCGTACCATGTTGCGAAGGTGGAGGAGACTAAAGCTGTATTGACGAACACGCATGCGTTATGAACAGGCACCCTCCTGAGTGTCATTGGCAGACTTGACTATGCTTCAGTGGTCATGAAAGGATTCATATATTGTAGATAACGGTCCTTTGCCCCAATAATCCCAAAGCAAGGCTAAGCTATCAATGGTCAGAAACTGCTCTTCGGAAAATGTAGCAAGAACTCCCCAGTCCAAATGCTGGTCATAAACGGCCAATAGATAAATGACTATCATTGGAGACTGAGTTCCGCAGTCTAAACAAGTCTAAAAATGTTTTTTACTCTCTGGTATATCTGCCTTAAAAAGGAACTCATATGGTATTTCGTGATCCTAGCATCCTCTTTTTATAAAATTTTGTAGTAGATATTATCCACAAAAAAAAGCTTATTCCCAGTGGCGGCATCAGGAAAAATTTTAGTGGGGGCATTGGGGGGGCAAAGTGAATTTCGGGGAGGGGGCTAAATTGCCTCAAATAGCAGAAATTTATGTAATTTTGGGGATTTCGTCTCTGGTATACCAGAACGAAATTCAAATTTGATGATATTATTGCTAAACAAATTAATCTGCAATTTTGAGAAAAATGGGGAATGAGGCTCCCATGACGGCCATGAGGCTGGATCACGAAATACCCTAAAACATAATGTTTGTCAATTGTCATGTGGAATTAAATTTATGTTTATTAACTAGCATTACTAGCAATGCATTCTTTTACTGATAGCAATTGTGCATTCTTCTTATTGATAAAATAAGAATTTATAAGATGCATTTAGTACAAGGAACTTATACACTGTCCTCATTCACAAACTGATACTATCTGACATGCCCAAGCCAGGCGGTGGCGGGCGAACCCGCCAAGCACTCTTAATTTCTACCCGGCACTCAAGTTAATTTTGAGCCCAATTACCCGGCACTCCAGTCTCAAATGTTTCAAATTTAATGAACAATCAGTACAAAATTTGCAATTCTTATCAAAATTTCAATTTTTTTACAATTTCATATAAATTTCACCCGGCACTAAGATTTAGCTAGCTATAACCCTGTGTCCAACTTATATAAGGCTAAGACCGTCAAGAATAGGCTCCGTCACCTGTTGTTTGGGATCCCTCACAGTCTCTCAAAACATCAAAACACCAAAAGCGATGCACATACTTAATTAAAACAGTCTTTTATCATATTTTATCAGTTTTGTCAACTTGCCTAGAAAGGTCAAATTTTGCCAAATATAATCGCTTGCATAGGATTCCGCATCACATCAATATTGGCGATCATGTTTTTTAAACTGAATTTTTAGTGAATTAGGCTGGTTCCCACCAGCATCGACATCATGCACGTGACACAGCTAAAATAATCGACCAGAAATCGGGGATCATTAAACATCAACCGTTTCAAAATACCTAATGACAGTAAACTGAATGGAGAGCAGTCCAAATTTTGAGCCATACATCATCATCCCCCACTTTTCTAAAAAAAAGTTGAGATTTTTATAGCACTGGAAACCTCTGGCTACATAATGTTTATGTACAAAATATTTCTTGCAGATTAATTCGTTTAGCAAAGATATCGTGAAATTTGAATGTTTGTCATCGGCCTCAGACTGTGGTGGAACTCACTTCCTGGCACCATCCTAGTCTCACCGTCTGTTGAGACTTTCAGGGAGCTGTGGCGGCATCAATCTAGTCTGCAGCTATTGGTTTTTTACTCGCACACTGTATTTGTATTAATACACACACTCACTCTTGCACCACTCATGGACAAAGTCCCTCGGCTATACATCCACATGTGGAACCTACCGAGTACAGAAGTAGAAGTAGAAGTGTAGGAACCCATGGATTCGACCACTGTTGATTTGACCCATGTAACATTGTCTATGGAGTATGGAGCAGTACACATAATCATGCAAAAAAATAACTCACAAACACAAAATCGGAATCAACTTAAATTTTGGGAATAAGCTTTTTTCGCGGATAGGCCTATCTACTGAAAAATGTCATGTATTAAAAAGAAGATGATAGGATCACGAAATACTACCCTCGTTTAGTTGCCGAGCAGGCGTTGACGAGTATTTTCGTAGAAGTAGAAGTAGAAGTACCGGTACTCCTTTAATTTGATCTCGTGTGCTAGCTTTTAATGTTTGAATGTTTCCATGTTCTAGTGTATCATGCGTATTCTGTCGGTCGGACATCCAGGCATGAACCGGCTGACAATAGCACTGCACTGGAGTGAAAACAACATTCGCTGAACTCTGCTCTGCCACTTTGACTTTGCCCTGGCCTGTACACTATTGACATGATTGAGTATTCACTCGGTCGGACATCCGGGAACATTGTCCCCTTCGTCCCCTTTGCACAAGCGTGTGCATAGCAACCAGCTCGAGAAAGGGGAACTGCACATGCGCTGCACATGCGCACACTGGTTTTACAAGGCTATTTCCCCTTTGTGACGTCAGCCCGACCAAGAGAATTGTGCCAGGTTCGACTCTCTGCAAATAAAAATTTGCGATAAGTTGTTTTCACTCCAATGCATAAATGGATGTGACGTGGCCCCGACTAGACGTTCGCTTTTCGTATCTCTTTCCTTGTTGGAAAGGTATAACGTTGACGAGATAGGAACATGTACCGAACATCCGGGACCTACAATGTACTCTGGCTGCCCTGTTAGGCTGAGTAACAGTACATGAACATGTTCTTTCATGTCTTTTGTGCCTATGTAAATTAGTCATTGTGTAAAGCTGTGTTTATAGTTTATACCCATAGGTTACGCATCATCACACTGTCTGAATCATTGTCGTTAACTGCACAAGTTATGTGTGCAGTTCTAGAGAACGTTGACCGACAGAGGGTGTCAATAAGACAATATAGGCCTACGTGTCGCTTTTGAAAAAACAGCGATTCATGCGCATGCTCAGCAGGCAAATACGACGGCGATTTAGTACACTGATCATGTGTGCGATTCAGATTTCTGGAAAAGCGATTGAGTATAAATGCATCTTTAGAAATGACTGGTGATTGTGTGTTCTGAAGTGGGTTTTATCATGTTAATTAGTGACCTGACACACATTTGTACTATTTCGGCTCGATCAAGCATTGATTTTTTGTACTGGATCGTTCAAGCATCTCCAACAAATTTTTCAATGTAAGTGCCTCTGGCCCTAGTGGAAGTAAAAGCGGATACTATGGCCAGAGTTCTAGGGCTAGCCCCGACCGAGAGAATTGGGTATTAAAAAAGCCTATTCCCTACAAATGCAGTACGTACACATTACACAAGTACGCAGAATTCGGCACCCTCAATCATTCCCGAGGCTACGCATTCACAACATTGTGTGGTTGTGCCTGATCAAAACCGCGCAAAATGACAATTATAATTATACCTTAGGTATATCCACGACAAACGTAAGGAAAAGGGATAAATTACATAGAAAAGCTGCTACTACGTACCTCTCCGCACAGGGTCCTACCCGATTTCGTGTTCGATCGTCAGTGCATGGAGATCGCCATCTTGGTTATCACTGGTAAAACTGGCTGGTTCCCGAAACATTTCCACATCATATTTTAACGGAACTCTATGCTGACGAGAATTGTACGGTAGTAGCATTAAAGAATGCTACTATCCATATGCCAGTATATAGACATTATAATTTCGCACATTGCCTAATGCTTACTATTTTTTTCCAGTACATATTGGCTAATGCGTACTGTTTAAAGAATCGCCTGGGACAACTGCATCGCAGTCCTGCTTCCTGAAGAAATTGTGTGAAAGGTGAAAATAGCACCATTTTGGAGATAGAGAACGGCGCAAGGAGTTAATTGTTTGGAGAACTGCGCAAGGAGTTAAGTTTGGAGAAAGCAGCGCAAGGAGATAAATATTTGGAGAAAGTAGCACCATTTTTGTGTGAGGATTTTATACGCAAGGATATTTATAAATGCAAGTGCACAAAGGACTTTCGCAGGACAAGTGATTAAGGATCGATATATACATCAGCCGTCCGAACATTGCAAGAACTCTATTACCATCAAGACGAAGAATGCTGGCTAAGTAAGAGTGATTATATTTGATTGTATCGTTTGTGCATTTGTTGTCATATATTGTACCAATCATATTTTACTTTCAATTAAAGACTTAGATTTTGTTAGCTTAATTAAGGCAGCTGTGTACTCTAGACATTGTTTCTTTCGCAAAATTTAGTTTTTTTGATATGTTTGTATATACTTTGTTATGTTTTTTTTTATAAATACAAGGAATGAAAATCCAGATTTGTAAACTCCGACTGCAATATTTTAATGATTTTATTTCACTATTCCACTCGTGTTTGAAATTGAAAAGGAAATAAAATCTTTGTTGTACCAGCAGGGTACACGCGCGCAACAACGCATCGCGTTGCGTATCGCGCAATTTGTTAACGCACAAATACGCTACGCATACGCGACGCTTATCTGCATGCGCGGCGAATCTTATGGAAACACCACGGAAGCACAAAAACCTAGTGGTCAAATGGCTCCGTTTAGCTGATAAAATGTGGATTTTTTCAAGTTCTTTCCCCCGATTTAAATATCAAGTTATGAATGGATTTCGCTCAAACTTCTCAAGGGGCCGTGGATTTACCCGATGTTTATGTAATGTAAGGTAGAAAAATAAAAACTGCCGCATTCTCCTGCGAGTTTCGATGAAAGTGCAAAATGTGACCACTTTAAACTTCAATGGCCATTATTTCAATGTTCATTTTCTCGGTAAAATGACGATTTAGGTACACGATAACTCAATAAATACAGCATCTATATGTAAGCAAATATGATCATCGTAAAAAGCATGATCGACTCAAGAAACGGTTTTCTCATTTTTTTAATATTTTGGTCTATTTCCGATTTTAGGCATAATTTTGTGCAAATAGGCGTTTGTGAATTTTAAAAGTTCAATTTGATGCCTTATATGGTCAATATCTCAAAAATAAGGCCAATATCAAAAAATAAAATAAACGTTTTTGGAATGGAGCCTCAAGATTGAGCTAAAAACAAAATAAAATATTTTGGAAAGAGTGTTTTTTTGTTATGATGTACCTAACAAATATTGCCAAAAACTCACTTTTTGAGATTTTCTTCATAATTGTTGTTTTTACCCCAAATCTGTATTTATATTAAGATTTATTGATGTCTTGCCTTCATAAAAATGTATACTTGTATATGTCTTGCGCGAATAATTACAAAGTTATTGCACTTTTACTACATGCATGTCTGAGAGTACACAGCCTCCTTAAACAGTGTATTTGTGTTGTGCATTCGTTTGAATTTGGGTAAAAGGTGATTTTGGCCTTGAGTCAGAACGACTCGTGACACTAGCCAGTGCGCCTCTAACATGATGCAAGTTGATTATTGAAAATAGCATGAACCTGACGTTACAGCATTATTTAACTTTTTGACAGCTGTCGAAATTCCAGAATTAGGACACCCGTCGGAATTTTAGAATTACGATAGTTCCAAAAATGTGACGCCCCAAGGTCAATGTAGGACATTTAGACCCGCGAGATAACGCAGAAATCCACTTGAGCGGGAATTGTGCCACAAACGCACTCATGAGTCCTTTCTCTGGACTTGGAGGAGTCAGAGGAGTTGTTGTTTCTGCTCGATTGTAGACGGGTTGTTAGGTACGACAGAACCGACTGTGAAGGAGACTATTTTTAATCATTCCATTCTTGTTAATTTCCAACCAAACCAATGTTCCTTCTCTGGTTTTTGCTTTAATAATCAAATATCAGTCCGCTTCCTACCATCTTTTCCTGAATATGGGCTTCCATGACCTCGTTCTGAGCTACCGTAAAATGTGTCATCCAATCTCCGACTATACCTGGTGGAAGATAATTATAATAATAAGCCAAAGGGTTGTTTTATGTCAATTTGAGTGTGCTGAGTTGCAGTACGCTGCATATAAAATGTTTAATTTAGGAAAGTGGTCGATTTCTCAATTTAAAGTGACACTACCAGATACAAGAAAAGAAAGGTATAAAGTACGTATATGATCTGGCCTTAAAAAGAAACTTACAATTTTTCACAAGGTCATATCTTAAAATCCTGTCCATAAAAATGAACCAAAATTAGACGCAGGATTACTTCAATGCTCTACTCTAAACACATGTTAGTAACCAATCAGTTGTCCAACTTACATAACAGCAAAATGCACTGACACGGAACAGCTTCCTGGACCACATTCACATGCGAATAATTGGCACCCAGCAAAAGAAATCTGTGAGAATGCATACAAGATCCTTAAACAGGTTTTAATTTTCAAAGAGTAGGTGGAATAGTGTGGTCCGGGGCAGCTGCTGCTTTTCACACACTTTCTTTAAGAAACAGGTCTTGTTACACACTATTCCACTAACTCACAGATTTTTTGTGTGTTTGGTGCCAATTATTAAGCTGCGAATGTGGTCCAAGAACTTGTTCCATGTCAGTGCATTTTGCTGTTGTGTCAGTTGGTGAACTGTTTGGTTACTGACCAGTGTTTAGAGAAGAGTATTGAAGTAATTCTGTGTGCAATTTTGGTTAATTTTTATGGACAAGATTTTAAGATATGACCTTGTGAAAAATTATAAGTTTCTTTTTGGGGCCAGTTTAGTTCGACCTACCTGTGACCAACCATTCTCAAGTGATAGCTGAAAAGCTAAATGTCATATTTTGGGCTTTGCTGGGATTAACTTCGTAAATATACTCAGGTTTTCTTTATTGTCTCAATTGTCCCAGATTGTTCGTTATGCAAAACACTACAATAAGGAATAGTTTGTACCATCTAAGATGTTTCGGTATAATATTATAGGCATTGCAAAATATGTCAATGAGTTTAATGAGGATTGATCACATTCAACTTGTTACCTAAGTAACGAAACATCCCAAATATAGTAAACTAGTCCGAATTTGGACGGTTTGTACTTTGTTCCGAATCCTTATTGGTAGTTGAATACTTTGGAGTGATTTGCAGCAAGATTTATCGGGTAAATTTAAATTTACCTTTATCGGGTAGTGTCTCTTTTAAAATGAGTATATTACCTCTCTCATCTCTCGATTAAAAACACGTGGGGTGGGGTGTGTGGGTGTGTGTGTGGGAGAGGGGGTGTTGGCGCTAATGAGCAAGTGGACTTCGGATATTTTTTGCACATTTGGGAAACATAAAACCCAGTCAATGAGCCTTGCGATCTCACCGTGCCTATTGAACGCACACGTTTCCCTTTGATTGTGAGCTTTTTTTTTCTATATATTTGAGCACAAAGATCGCTAGCTCAGGCACCACTCCGGGTGGACCCAATACACACATATATTGTACATGGAAAACACTGTGACAATACGTAGTGTATTGTCACGGTGAAGACCGTGCTTGGAAGAGTATGCTGTATGCTAGTATACGTATGGTCACGGTGTATCCCGTTGTCAAAATACCACGTACTTTAGTACAGTAATAGCGCCCTCTGTTGGTCATAATTCACTTTAAAACGTATTTTCAACATAGTGAAGAAATATATTAGTTAATATAACACTATAGAAAATAAAAAATAGTATTTTTAGAAGTTACATTTCAAGGTTTTTTAAATTAGAGACACCTGTCACCCTTAAGGTTACTCATTGTTGTTTGTTGATGCTGGAGCCAATATCAACCAAAAACATCAAAGCCGCAGGGCCGGCAGGATACTCCCATACGACGACTAAACACTCCAAGTGGGACCCCAATATAAGGGCCCCGCAGGGCAAGAAAGCAAGAGTAACCTTAAGGATGACGAACTGATAACGAAAATTCTGTTATATTTACGGACAGCTCGTCACCCATTCCATAGGCCTACTTTTACATTTTTTTTACTCTTTACCCCATAATTCCCCTCATTCTTCAGGCCCTGCCCTCTATCGGGGGCTAATTTATAGTTTAAGCTTGTTTGCTATTGTTTTTGGAGCAACACTGTTTCATTATAAGCCTGCGGCGCAACCTTGAACAATAGTGTCGTAGCAATATTGTCTTTTGAGATAACGCCCCGTATCCACCCCCAGCCAGCCCCATACCTCATTTTGATTTTTAACATACCAATATTCTGCTTTTTATATTCTATGGGGTCGCATATTACTTCAAATATTTCTTCATTACGTTGAAAATACGTAATTATGACCAACAGAGGGCGTTATTACTGTACTAAAGTACGTGGTATTTTGACAACGGTATACACCGTGACCATACGTATATGCTAGCATACAGCATACTCTTCCATATTCACCGTGACAATACACTACGTATTGTCACAGTGTTTTCCATGTATATACGTGACGATCAGGTGCCGACTCGCCTTACGGTCCTTATAAAATGGAGACGGACATTATAGACACCGTTATTTACCACCAGGGCTGGATTTACCTCTTTTTTTTTTGGGGGGGCAAACTCACCAATCGGCCAAGTTTTGCTTGTAAGATCTATAGTGGTGCATTATAATGTAGAGGAGGTATGAGCATATTTTGTTCCGATTTCAATATAAAATTTTTATTTGTCAGACTATTGTAGAATTGAACTAGATGAATTTTACTATTTAAAGAACCAATTGTGCAATTTTACCCTATTTGGCCCCAAACATAATGTTTTTCGGCTAAAAGAAAGATGCATAGTGCAAGTTTGGGGGCCCAAATTGGGAAGGCCCTGCGTCCGGGCCCATCTGGCCCAATGGTAAATCCGGCCCTGTTTACCATAAAGAAACATCAGGTTTTGTTGAGATATTTTGTTACAAAGAGAAATGCGTAGTTTATGCTAATCTGTGACTATTAACCCACCTTTTCTCATGAAAGGTTGTGCTGATTTTTCTTCTTCTTTTATTTCGTCTGTCGATTTGTTAATTTTCCGTGCTAGAACTGCGCGCTGTTGATCAATAAGCTCATTTGGATTTGCCATAGGGTTCTTCTTCATGTTAGCAAATGTACAATGATCAACAATCTTGGCAATAACGTCATCAGAAAATGTGTAGCCTAAGAAAGTCATGATCTTAATGACGACACTCTTCAGATCCTAACAAAGTAGATACACGAAATGTCAATATTATCGATGACGTCATAATTGCATGAAATATCAATCCACACCACGTGTAATCATGAGAATTGAAGACCGAATTAAAAAGACTCGTTTGCGTATGACGTCCTGTAACCAATCACGTCGCGCCTTTGCCCTGACGTCGGACGCAAACTACTGTAGTCTTTTAAATTCGGTCTTCAATTATAGCGCCACTCTGTAAAACAACACCAATATTTTATTCCGAGTGATCTGAGGCAGATTTTAAAAAGGTCTGCTTATGAGATCCCAGTGGTGGGTTTAAATTATTTTGTTTATTTTGGTTTATAACAATGATTGACAAGTGCTTTAAAAACGACAACGGTGTTAACCATGCCACTAAAAGTGTAATACTCTTCAGAAGGTAAGGTTTCATTGACACCCAATATCATATGGAAAGGTTTCTATACAAAAACGATTCTCTTTTAAACCATCTGTGCACAGTTTCCACCTCGATACATCTGAGTACACATTTTCGTCCAAGAACTTCCGAGCAAGCAGTGAATTGTCTCCACACTGTCTTTGATTACACTGCACGGTTGAGTGCATAGCTGGAAAATGGGCCTCGTCAAAACCTTATTCCCAGTATTCCCTTCATTCAATCAGAATTTTCTTTTAACGAACGAGAGCTAACACTTCTCCCTACAAACACTTTTTCTCATCAGGTCAACAGATAACGCAATTCAATGTTTATAGCAAGGCGAATATGGTAAATATGTAGAATGAAATATCCAATTCTCTTTTTTTACATGTAATCAATATCTATGGACATTCATGACCTGAAACTGCGTGTGATCCAATCGTATTTTATTATTCAATTGGAGGTCAGTAATATCTCACACTTGGAGACATTAAATATCTCTTTTTAAGGTTGTACGGGAAATTCAATTACCCGAAGTAAAATACCAATGATTTCATGCATTTTGCTTGAAAGATGATTGAAAATGTATCTTCCGCACTTGTTTTAATGTGCTTGTTTGCGCGTTAATTAAGAAACGATATGCAATGTACAATTACGCGCTTTGCGGTCACTTATTTTACAACTAATAAAATATGATTGGACCACACGCATCGCGTATATTTATGAGATTATGAATTTAAGCTATAACATTCGCTGAGGAGGACGCCCGCAAAATTTTTCAAAATTCTGTTTTTTTACACGACTGTAATGTACTTTATTGAAAGTAACATACCCTGCAAAAATGACTTTTGGTGCTGTAGTTTTGACCAACACAGTACGTACATGACGTGCGGGACGGTCTCACACACATCAAAGGACCGCGCCATAGCACGACCGACGGAGTGATACGCATTGGTGACAAATGTCTTTACTTTACCTCAGTTGTTCGGTTCAAAATTAAAAGTGGACATATCTCACAGTAAAAGCTAACATCTTATGGCAAAGAAATACTAATCCAATTATTATGGAAATGTTAAAATAATTATGGCTTTAAGTTCCTTGAATACTAACATCAGTAAAGCCAAAAATAAAGCGTAATAAAATCGGAACGTTGGCAATGATGTCGTAATACTATGAAAGAATCCATAGATTTTTGTTGAACATCAAACACAATGTTTTATTTTGATATAAGAATAACGAAAGCATACCCGTATCATCTCTTCGTACTTCAAGAAGAGAATGTTTGGTCCGTGTCTTCTGTTCCAGTAGTAAAGGTAATGATCCCACCATGGACCACAATAAACTGTAATATTCAAAATATCGCTCAAAATACAAAATACTCTGATTGTTGAAATAGATTCTACGAAAAATATTGGGCTATTCCAGGTGAAATCCATATACCACCTATTGAAGACCGTTATTTACCACATGATCTTAGGCCTATAGGACCATTTACTGCCAATATAAAATGATTACTTTTAAGGTGGCATTATCTTTTGTAAAAAAGTCTCTTTGGTGAGAGGAATCTTTTTCAAATTTTACATCTGTTAATGTAAAATTTGAAAAAGATTATGTGAAAAATAATACAACGTCAGCTCTTAATGAAATGGCTCAAGAAATCATAATTAATCAAAAATGTAACAATCATTAATGTTCATTAACAGTTTAAAAAGATATTCAGAGATGAATTTTAGGCTAGTTTGTTCTGCTTTTAAATTGGCAAATTACTGACAATCCCTCGCTACTTTGCTTAAAATAAAGAACCACAAACCCACCTTTTCCAGATCTAAAGTCCTCAAAATATTCCTCCCAAGATGAGTAACTGTGCAATGAAGGCACAGTATTATGGAAATGGAAGTACGACACAGCCAAATCCTTAGGATTTCTAGCAACATAGACAACTCTAGACTTCTTCTTCATGACGTCAGGTGGCAGTAGATGTCCTGGTAGGTGAGATTTGATGGTACGAGGGGACTTCATCTTGTCTACTATTTCATATGTTTCTGGGACTTTTATATCCTGCAAGTAAACTACAGACTATAACAAAAATGTATACAATTTCAAGTTTGCTTTTCATAACAAAATAATAGGGTCATAGCAACAATAATAATGCATTGGAATCAGTAATATCTAGGTTATAAGTTTGAACTTGGTTTTTTACTGGTTCGGGCTCAAACGCTATGCTCAATTAACTAAATCATCCAGAAAACGAGTTGGGCCACTTTTAACATGAGCTCGCATATCAAATATTCAGAAAAAATACAAGCGAACAGAAATTACAAGATGTCATGGCACAAGCGAACAGATATTACATTCGGGGTTTGTGCTACACCAATTTCTCTCGCCTGTGTGTATACTAAGTCTGTGTAGCTTATAAGTATAACCGTATATGATAAGGGGATAATCCTGAATGATGAGCGGCATTGCGCAATGAACAGTGTAGAGGTATAGGTAACTAACTCGCTCCGTAGCCACATGAGTTGATATAGCTCAGCGGTTAGAGCATCGCTTCAGGAAACACGTTCGTGCAAATGTTTTCCAGTCAGAAACTAGACATAAACTAGAGGGCGCTATTACTGTACTAAAAATATGTTATTATTCATGATGAACGCATTCAGTTGAACTCGAAATTATACTGATATTTATTACATCAAAATACTAGTATAAAATGGTTATGAAAAAGTTTATATAATTATATTTGTGACAGTAAAAGTAAAGTATAAGTGCTCAATCCCAAAAGGGAGAGCGTATAAAAATTCAAAGAACAGACCTTCCAGAATAGGTAGTCGTTACTATGTAGTAGTTTCATGCCTAAAAAGGCAATCGTCAGACGACACGATGAAATGCTTTGGGTGGACTACCATCTCTTGGGAATGTGAAAGAATATACATTCCATGGTGTCAACACAGCCATAACACACGTTATCTCAAAAGACAATATTGCTAAGACAATATTGTTCAAGGTTGCGCCGCAGGCTTATAAAGAGAAATGTTGCTCCAAAAACAATAGCAAACAAGCTTAAACTATAAATTAGCCCCCGATAGAGGGCAGGGCCTGAAGAATGAGGGAAATTATAGGGTAAAGAGTAAAACAAATGTAAAAGTAGGCCTATGAAATGGGTGACGAGCTGTCAGTTCGTCATCCTTAAGGTTACTCTTGCTTTCTTGCCCTGCGGGGCCCTTATATTGGGGTCCCACTTGGAGTGTTTAGTCGCAAACAGATCGGAAGAGCGTCGTGGAGGGCAAGAGCGTAGACCTCGGCCTTGATGTTTTTGGTTGATACTGGGCCCCAGCATCAACAAACAACAATGAGTAACCTTAAGGGTGACGTGCTGTCTCTAATTTAAAAAAAAAATAACCTTAATGTTAAAACATTGAGTAACCTTAATGTAACGACCTTGAAATGTAACTTCTAAAAATACTAGTTTTTATATTCCATAGTGTTATATTACCTAAAATATTTCGTCACTACGTTGAAAATACGTTTTAAAGTGAATTTATATAGAGGTTGGTAACAAATCGGTCGTAGCATTAATAATCCCAAAAAAGAACTTGCTGTGGAAAAATCTTCAATACGGCATATTATGATCATTTTTATCATCATCATTATCGTCATTTTCGTCATCATCGTTGTTGATGTTTACCTCAGTAGATGTAAACATATGGGCCTCCATAAACGGTACACGTAAAAACGTATGCGACAGACTGAGTTTAGATAAATCACCGTCGTTGCATATTGCTGATAGGATTTCTTGCGTCCATGTTGTACCTACGAAAAAAAATCAATATACATCATCATGATCATAATCAGATGTTCACACCCGGATGTGAATATCCAAACAATACTACTAGGACAGTTTGGTACAGCTGCCGATTAAAATCCTACATTAAACTAACTATTTTGGGTAGCAAAGTTGCCCGAACTGTTCCGTATTTCTCTCTGTAGAAATACGTAACTTTCTGGAAAGAATATAATTAGACCTAAGTTTTAATACTATAAGCAGGCCAAAAGATCAAAAAAGGATCAGTAACCCCCATTGAAGATTCTGAAAACCACTCATAATACCATGATAACCATCCCCTACAATAACCGTGCTCGTGTTTTCGAAAGAGTCAAGAACATTTCAAACTCTTCGACATTTCTACCGCGTTTAAACCGGTATACAAATTACGTGAATGAAATGAAACATGAATGAAAATATGAATATATGAATAGACAAACAGTCCAACTTGTGTTTACGGTTTTAAGTTTGGGGAGCCGGACTGTACAAATGAAAAAATCTAGATGAAACAAAGCAATCCTTCAAAGCTCGAATAGTTCTACTGACTGGCAACCGGATTCCACTATATATACACACTCACGCAAAAACATCCGGACACCAAATTGATACGAAGGATATTATCATACTAGATCGTGAGTAGAGGTGGTTTGAGCGAGTAGTTCGAGAACCTATTTAGCAACTGGAATCCAGTCGATTTTAGGAAGCAATGTGGAAATACAGACATTTCTTTATTGACAATTTAGGACGTGCATTCATTTTCTGGAATAGCACATTATGATATTCAGAATACGCCAAACACGGTATTACCTGCTTTTGGATACGTGATAATAAATGCATCATCAGGTCTAGCTTGCCATGTCTTCATTGCTTCTAATGTGGATGGTGGAACTAAATGGGTTGGAAACGGAATGCCGTCTAATTCGTAATAGTCATCGTTTGGAACCAAAAATAACCCGTTTTCCCCAATGAGCTTTTCAACTGGAAAACAAATGTGAAGAATGAAACAAAAATACTAAATAGTATTTGATTGTAAATACAGGATGAGTCAAAAAAAGTGCAATAGAGCAAAGAATCGATATATTTATGTAAGAACCAACTTGAACTTTCTCATTATTGAAAGTTTATATAAATGCCACACTCAATAGTCACCTTCTGTGAAAAAATGAAGTGAATCAAAACTATCAAAACATTTGAAAAACCGCCTACAAATTTTTATGTTTTTGATAGAGAATAAACAGCTTTAAAGTAAAGGTAAAATGAAAATAACAACAAAAATGTTTCTTCTCCTTAAACAAGACCAAGGACAAACTCTTTGGGTGCTCCGTTTTATTTCAATGCCAATGAGGTTTAGAAAATGGCAGTTGTTCCAAAGCTACCTTACACAGAGTAGGCTGACATTCAAATTTTAGATGTCTCTTGGACAAACATATTAAAATTGGGTATCGCTATAAAATGTGTCATAAAAACAAAACGGTAAAAGCAAATTCCTTGATTTTTTTCACACAAGGTCACTAATAGATATATCATTTATAAAATGTTTTAACACCTAAAAGGTTCAACTTGGTTTTTAGATAAAAATTGATTATTTTCATTATTGCACTTTTTTTACTCACCCTGTACAAGGGTTTTAGTATGCCTCGAGGCCGATGGATATATCTAAAACGAAATAACCACAGTGCTAAAGAATAACATTGAAATTGCCATGTGTATGAGTTAATTGCACCTACCTAACTCTTTCCCTAGCACTTGTTCCATATTGTATGCTGCTACGCTAAAAGTAAATCGAAATTATATAATCTCTGTAGTTTAGTATTATAAAAACCAAGCCAAAACAACTTAGGATCATGTTCATTTATGCAGTACATTGAAGTGGCCTGAATATGACAATCATATTTAAAAGACCAAAGTACGATCAACAAAACGCGATAGCATATAATTGATCTAGGTAGATCTACATCGGTAATCGACAACGGATATAATTATTATAATTCAAGCCATTTTATAACATTTGATGATGAGAACGCCCTCACAATTTTTTTAAATTCTGGTTTTTACACGATTGAAATGTACTTTAGTATACAACGATACTCTGCAAAAAACAAGATTTGAGGTGCTGTAGTTTTGTCAAAATCTGAGATTTTGAATAAAACGCAGGAACGGTCGTTTTAGTATTACGATGGAAATGTTAGTCGAACACGTATGCGATGTTCATAACACATAACACAGTAACCACACGGCGTGCGGGACACACATACATCAGAGGGTGAGTGGTACCGTATTACAACCGCTGGAGTAACATGCATTGGCGCTAGTAGTAAATTCCAATTTCCTTTGCTTTACCTCACTTGTTCGGCTCCAAATTAAAAGGAGACATATCTGACAGTAAATGCTAACATTTTATGGAAAATAAATACTAATCTATTTTTACAGAACAGAAATGTTATAATATGGCTTTAATATGAACGATTTTGCATTGTTTGTTTCAATACTACATACTTCAACGGTCATTCCGTAAGATCAAGGTTTTGTACGTCACCCCTAAATTGAATAAGCAACACACCATGCAGTTATTGTTGCCTACATGTATGCACACAGCACAGGGGCACTCACAATAGGCAATTGACCCCTACTGGTAGCGCTGTGTTGTAGATATAGGAGATAAACTAATTAGCGCCATATATCAAAAAGTAAAAAAACTATGATTTTAGTACTTGTCTATATTTCAACTACTTATTCTTTTCAAAATATCTGAAATTTCAACCCGGTACAAGCTTTAATAACGGGGGACCATACATTTGTATGAGAAAGAAATCCTAACATCTATATCCAAACTCCAGTGTTATTCCAAAGCACATTTTGCTTCACCGGGCCGCCCTGGCTTGGTCGCATTTGGATGAGAGGTGTCACGAAACCGTAAAAGTTACAAATTTAGTACTTTCTGTCAATCAATTATGGTTTATTCTCTCCATGTCAATCTTTAAATCATTAGCATAGTCCTTATAATAACGGGAGACCGCCTGCCTTGATGAGTAAATGACAGCAAACCATTGAAAATAATGTGTTACGTAATTATGTTGATGTAACGTAATAGACCTACTGTGAATGGTATAGTAGTTACTATTAAAAACAAAATATTTTGAAACAAATGTTGACTCCTACCCCTCCCCCCCACCACTTTTTATTTTATTTCTGAGCGCCGTCCTGGCTAAAAAAAATTTGGGTCAACAAATTACAAAAAAATTACGTCGGCAAACCATACTGTACACCCCCCGAAGCATATTGGTCTAGCGACGCCCCTGAGCATACCTATCATTGCACCTACCTAAATCTTTAGAAAATACTTCTTGCATATTGCATGCTACTACGCTAAAATTCATTAATCTTTGCAGTTTCTTTTTATAAAAGTCAGGCCAAACTTGAGATCTTGTCCATTTATGTACTAGATATAAAGTAGCTTGGATATGATATCATAATTTGCAGTTTAGGTTTGTGTTGTGAATGACCAAAGTACTATTTAACAAAACTCGATAGCCTACAATAGTGTAGGTACAAAGTTTACATGTAATCGACAAGGTCCTGACAACGAATTTGACTTGTTTGTTTGAAAACTACGTACTTCAACAGTCTTGTCCATTTATGTACTAGATAAAAAGTGGATTGAATATGATATCATAATTTGCAGTTTAGGTTTGTTTTGAAAAAGACCAAGTTAACTCGATAGCCTATAATAATGTAGGTACGGGGTTTACATGTAATCGACAACGTCCTGACAACGAATTTGACTTGTTTGTTTGAATACTACGTAATTGAACAGTCTTGTCCATTTATGTACTAGATAAAGTGGCTTGAATATGATATCATAATTTGCAGTTTATAGTCTGATCAGCTCGTAATAGGCGGGAAATGTTAGGCTTTTACCACTACGCGGAAGAGTATACCCGCATTAAGAGTGATGACATATAGTGTTCTGGTCTACAATTTGCGTGTTAAAGAAAGTAGACTAAAGTAAAGGACTGTAATTAATAATGGTTTTTGCGAGGTGTCACCATACAATTCTAGCAATAAAATGTTTTGATATTAATACGCGATGTACAAGGCCCGCCAATAACGAGCTGATCAAAGTATAGGTTTGTGTTGAAAAAGAAAACCTATAATAATGTAGGTACGGGGTTTACATGTAATCTACCAAAAAACGTTGACAACGTAAAGAAATCAGCAAGTTTAAAAAACCCACCTCGGCTCACTTTTTGAAACTTGGTCCCATTTGTAAAAGGTACTGATTTAAACTTTATCATATTTACATCAATTTAAAACATTTCCAGAAGTGTTATGTATCTTTAATGTGCAGATGCGATATTAATTTGTAAGCTTTCTGGAACGACCTGAACGATTATTATCTTGTTCTTGCATGATAATTCAATATCTTTTGGTGTTTTGTTTTAGAATATCATGATTAATGTTGAATTAAACGAATAACAAGTAGGCTTGTTTGTAATCTTGTTGGAAACGATGTATTCTGTTGAAATAAAATAAAACACTGATTTGCTGTTGGTGTTCAAATGGGACCAAGTTTCAAAAAGTGAGCCGAGGTGGGTTTTTTAAACTTGCTGATTTCTTTACGTTGTCAACGTTTTTTGGGTAGATTTCTTTTCTTTTTATGAATGTAGCCAAGCAGCTCCAAGCTTGGAAAGTCAGGTTATGAAGTGCACCATAAAACGAATAAAACGAAAAATGGATGTTTGAAGTTGCCATTCTTGATTCATGACAATAAATATTTAAACAGAACTTTATCAGTCGTTTATTTTTAAAACTTGCTCGTCACGTGTGACTGTAATGTTCAGAGGCGTACACAATGGTCAATAAACATTTTAATATACTTTAATTATTCAAGGCTACGTAAATATGTAAATAAAATGTAAATATGAACAACACACACCCAATGTTGACAATGCCAGAGAGACACACATAAAGTAAATCCGATTTAGGCCTACTTCATGTCGGAACTGGTAAATGCGCATTATATTTAAGCCTATACTACGGAAGCGTCTAAACGCCCCAGATAATCGTGTTTTAATGTTGGTGGTTCTTTGTAGCCCTGCGGGGCAATCTACTTGGCTATCCGAATTTCGCGGTTTGTGGTTCTTTGTAGCCCTTCGGGGCAACCTAGTTGAATATTCCTATTAAGCGGCGGTTGTCGGCGATCTTTCGTGGTTTGTGGTTTTCATCAAGCCCTGCACTCTATCGGGAGCTAATTTATAGTTTAAGCTTGTTGAATATCCATATTTCGGGGTTTGTGGATCTTTGTAGCCCTGTGGGGCAATCTAGTTGCATATCCAAATTTCGCGGTTTGTGGTTCTTTATAGCCCTGCGGAGCAATCTAGTTGGTATCAATATTAAGCGGCAGTTGTTGTTGATCTTTCGCGGTTTGTGGTTCTTTATAATCGAATAATCGATAGGCCTGCGGGCAATCTAATTGGATATCCCAATTTCGGGGTTTGTGGCTCTTTGTAGCCCAGCGGGGCAATAGAGTTGAATATCGTGGTTTGTGGTTTTAATTTCCCTCATCAAGCCCTGCCCTCTATCGGGAGCTAGTTTATAGTCTAAGCTTGTTGGATATCCGTATTTCGTGGTTTGTGATTCTTTATAATCGATAGGCCTGCGGGCAATCTAGTCTTTCGCGGTTTGTGGTTCTTTGTAATCTTTCGTGTTTTGTGGTTTTAATTTCATCAAGTCCTGCTCTCTATCGGGAGCTAATTTGTAGTTTAAGCTTGTTGGATATCCATATTTCGTGGTTTGTGGTTCTTTGAAGCCCTGTGGGGCAATAGTTCCATATCCAAATTTCGCGGTTTGTGGTTCTTTATAGCCCTGCGGGTTCAATCTACTTGGATATCAATATTGAGCGGCAGTTGTTGGCGATCTTACGCGGTTTGTGGTCTTAATTTGTTGGATATCCATATACTCGATGTGCATGCGGGCAATCTGGTTGGATATCCAAATTTCGCGGTTTGTAGTTCTTTGTAGCCCTAGTTGGATACCCCTATTAAGCGGCGGTTGTCGGCGATCTTTCGCGGTTTGTGATTTTAATTCCCTAATTAAGTCCTGCCCTTTAGCCCTGTGGGGAAATCTAGTTGGATATCAATATTCAGCGGCAGTTGTTGGCGATCTTTCGCGGTTTGTGATTTTCATTTATAATATGTATATCAAATATAATTTCAGTCTGAGCTGTGAACAGAGCCACTGATAAATAAATAATGAATAATAAATAAATTTCGGTGTTTTAAATGACGAAGATGCCATGATAGTCAGGCATGGTGATAGCATCTGGATGGTGAAAGTAGGCCCAAGGCCTAGGCCTTAATGTGAATAAAAAATCAAACATGTTTGTTTGATGAAAAAAATAATTATATCACAATAGCAATGGATGTTTGAAATGGTGTTATTCTTGATTTACGACAATAAATTGGTTAATAAAACATTCAAAAAAAAAAGTGGTGGGAAGTTTCGAACTTGAGCAAAAATTCATAAATGGATTAGAAGTCCATGGCCTTAACCACTTCGCCACGGGGACGTCCCGATATTACGATGTGTGAAAGTGGAGTATTTATTAATATGAATATATGCTGTGGTCCGGAAAGAATAAAAGAATTGTGAAAAACTTGATTTTTTGGCGAATGGGGTCCAGAATTTGTATGTAGGGTATCCAGGAAAATGCCTGGGTATATTTGAAAGTGAATCTGAAAAATTAGTGCGACAGTGACAGCCATGTATGGCTGTAGCAGTGTCGAAAGATTGTGGAGATCAGTATGATTAGCTAAGATTTGCCACTAATTTTAGCTATGAAATACCGCGTGAAATAAAGCAAGAATGTTTGTTTATTATCAAACAATCGGATTGACTGTAAGATTCGTGTAACTTTTTGAAATAGAGAGTTATTAAAATATGACACTTTGGACAGTAAATACGATTTAGCATGGTTTTAGATATATTTTGTACCCAGCGAAAATATCATAGAACAATAGCGTTTTGTTCCGTGTAAATATAGTCTCGCGGTGCATCTGTTTATTCTTCTTTATCAGTCGTTTTTTTTAAACTTGCTGGTCAAGCTACCGCGTGACTCTAATCGACAACGTCCTGACAACGAATTTGACTTGTTTGTTTGAATACTACGTACTTCAACAGTCAGTCCGCATGCAAGATAACAGGTCAAGACCGAAGGTTTTGGACGCCACCCCTAAATTGATAAGCAACAGACAAGTGTATTGCCCCATTGCACGGATAGAACTGCTTGCAATTATTTGATAAAGCTGTATTCCAGAATTCTACTACAATATCTAAGGTAATAACACGTTTATTTAAACCCAGTGAATATAAACACGTTCTTTTGCGTTTTTAATAACATTTAAATGTCGGGTTATATGTCACGAATACTTTTTTTTAAATATAACTATTGGAAACTTGTAAACTTACTCAGAAATTTTCGTGACTCATTCCTAGTTCACTTCTTCAGCTGGTTGACGTACTGGAGTCACGTCAAAATATTTTGGGCAAACATTTTAGCAAAATATTTTGTCAACTTTTAAGTAGCATTATGTTATAATGTTTTGCATCACGTTTTCAAAAATGTTTTCTGAATGTCGTTAACACGTGTTTATATCCTTTTCGAAGTGACTGGGTAGCAGGGTAGACCAGATCTAGGATAAAATCTGTGCTGAGCTGCACAGCCTCTGAGCCTCATTCCAGGCATTAATTATTAGTTTCTGGTAACAATTCCACTGTTGAGGCTCACACGTACAATATTCAAAAACAGCATCCCGGAATTTTGGAACTGACTTTCAGCACAAAAATTCAACTAACCTTGAATTTTCGATGTGTGACACACATCCTCATCAGAAGAAGTCCTAAGATGTTGTGATGGACTTGCCCTTTTGTTGACAATTGGCGACTTTTGGTCGAATGAGGACGTTGTATAAGATTGGCAATTCCAGTCCTTGATCGCGATTTAGTTCTGGCGATTTCTTCTAGAAATTATTTTCAAAATGTTTTTGAAGTTTGTATGAAGCATATCTTTTGACACATCGTGTAGTCTAGTTATATACATGAATTCTAGTTTATGGGCTAAGAAGTTGTTTCATAATACCAGAAGTATTCTGCAAGCTTTTACAGATGATATTAAGGGGGAGGCAAGTGAAATCTAGGGGGGTTAGGGGGTTATTTTTATGGGATTTTGGTGACTTCGAAAAGCGCAAGTTTGAGTTGAGTGATTGCCCCATGCCACCTCAGTGGCGCCATCACTTGATGAGAACAATAATTTTACTACCTATCGACGCGAAGTATCAAACACGAATTTTGATTATGGCTATCATGGAAAGTCACAGTTACAGCATGTCTCAAAAAAGATTGTGCAAGTGAAAAGCGCCCTCTTTGGCAATTAGAAAATACCGTTGTGACACTATGTTTACATCAACGTCAAGGGCGCAGTCTTAGCTCTCAAATGCCGTTTGTTCTGTTCAATTTGCTTATTTTAATCTCGAGATATGTTTATTTAACAACGAAAGGGTAAAATCACAATTGTGCCGCTTTTACTAGGCAAGAGAGCTGTACATGTAAAATCAATGATAGCTGATGTTGATGCGTCTAATGCACTCCCCCTTCGGGACTCGTGAATTGCACGCATCAACATCAGCGCGCGTGCATTATTTTGTCTAATTTCTATCCCAACAAGTAATACGCATTCATTAACCTATAGGCTAAGTGTGCAATATTTGTTTGTCTTTTAACATGTCTTAAGTGACTAAGAGAACAGTATTTACCATGATAAAATTATTTGGCATGCATATGTTTTAAATTTTACAGCAGAATGTGAAATATTTATTTATCTTTTAGTCTGTTTTAAGTGGAAAAGAAATTCGTTATTCCTGCATCATGATAAAACAGTAAAAACAGTAAAAAGTTTTTTTGTATTGTGTAATTGGTGCATTCTTTTGATTTCACGAAGGAACTCTTGATAAACTTGATGCTATCACTGATTTACATGTAAAGCCCTCTTCCCTAGTAAAAGTGGCACAATTTGGATTTTACCCTTTCGTCATTAACTAAACATAGCTCGAGATTAAAACAAGCAAATTGAACAGAACAAACGGTATTCGAGAGCTAAGACTACGCCCTTGACGTTGATGTAAGCATCATGTCATAGCGGTATTTTCTAATTGCCAAAGAGGGCGCTTTTCACTTGCCCAATTTTTTTTTGAGACAGGCTGTATATTCTTTTTAATTATTCGTAGCCACCTGCAATATGGAAGAAGTTTTTGGAACCGAAACTGGTAAGATATAAGACGTATCCTTTTTCCTTGTACTTTTATATAATCATGCTAGCACAGGTAAAGGCAACGTCATGCCGGAGTATTGTTCACAGACCAAAGTGCCCTTATCTTTTCCTTACGCGCCTTGGCGTTAGGGGCCAGAGTCCCTGAATTAACTTGTTGTGGGGGTTCGTCATTCATCCCGCACAACGAGTCCCTATTTTATATTCCCAGCGCTATAAACACACTTATATATAATTTGACTTTGAATTTAAAATCAATCATATCATACCAACACAAACAGCGAATTGGAACCCACATGCTTTATTGCATGGCTGGGATTGGCTGAGCTTATATTGAATGAGGAATCACCCAATTTAAGAGATGCTATATAGTGCAATACAGTATCATTGTTCTTATTAGCACTTGTTTCCACCGCGTTGGTGTAGAGTGTGTTAACACTTACCAAGGCAGGCGACTGTTAATAAGTGCTCAAAAGAAAGTAATGTGATTGCGCCTACGTAAGCGAGAGGTACCTTTTGTTCTCATACAGCCCACGGGTGTGATTGAATAGCCGAAAGCACAAACGGCCCACTTTAGTCGTCGATGTACAATTATTTACAGCCTTATTTGAGGCACATCATTTAAATGAATTGAATACAGTTGCTGATCGATCGTGGCTGCCAGGAAATCTATTGCGCAAATCATGAGCGAGGAGTCACCTTATATCTATTAACTATTTCGCAGTTCATTTTGTTATCAATAAAGTAAAATGGGTTTTTTTTTTATCCACATTCAATTATAAGCTCAGTCATACATGTAAGTACTTGTTGGGGTTCCAGTACTCAGTCAGTGTTGGTATAATACGACTAATCACGTGTTCTAAGACCCATTCTAATAGCACAAACATTATTTGTAGAAATGAGGTCAAAGGTATACAGCAACTCGTCTTTATTACTCGTCGGTAGCGCTTGCAAAGTGAGCAATTGCAAAGTAAATGCAGTGCACGTATGAATATGATTACAGACACCCACAAAGTCTCCGAAATACTCCAAAAGAGGTAACTTCAATTAATTTGCCACTGTTTTTCGCCTGAATCCACATTTTAATATTCGAATTGCGCCTTCTTCATTAAAATGTACACCTACTAGAACGATACTGTGGACATCATTTTCAGTTGAATTTTCTTTCAGTGTAGCTAAAATAATAACTGTTTTCATTATACTACCATTTGCTACAGTTGAAAAACTTATCGAAGCTAATGGCCTTTTCTATTGCCCAAATCTTGACATGTACGAGGTAGAGGGCGTCCCATTTCCAGTTCATCTTGTTTCACCGTCTACAATAGAAGCAATGAAAACCTGGCAGGCCCGATCTGATGACGTTTTTATTGTTACATACGCCAAAGCAGGTAAAATTATTATTATTAATTACGCGATAAAACAATAAAGAAATATAATAGATTATATACAGCAACAAATCATGCTATTTCAAAACATTTCTGCATTCCAAAGCAATATTGATTGCATTGAGTTATTTTGAACGCTGACTAGAGAATGCACACACAGTACAGGGCTTTATTCCTGGATAATGTTGTGTATTGAGTTATCACATGTTGCGTATCATATCAATCATAAGCAATAATTATTGCATATAACTCAAATATTATTGCTGAGATTGTAATTCAAATGTAGACCTGAGCGCAAGAAGATCGTAAGTCCACTTGGCCCACGAACATGTCTACACCAAAGTTACGTATAGTTTCATAGGGTTTTATAATCTTTAATACATGTTCCAGGGTGAAAACATCGTGAAAGGTTGTGAAAGATTTGTTTTGGCCCCTGAACATGTATGAAACATTCCAAACTATATACGAAACTATACGCAACTTTAGTGTATACATGTTAAGGGGCCAAGTGGACTTACGGTCTTCTTGCGCTCAGGTCTTCAAATACACCTTTACAATTTAAGGTACAACATGGTCGCAAGAAGTTGTTTCTGCAATCTGTAACGAAGGTGATTTGAGCCAGCTGAATAAGTCTCATACATGGCTGCGTGTGCCGTTCATGGAAGCCAATGTATTGACAGGAACTGAGGTACTAATTAAAGGGAGTCTCCGGCAATCACAACATTATGTACTCACAGTGACCATAAAAACGATTAAAAACATCGGTCTTTCAACACGCGATATTCAAAATTCCCGGGCGCCGAAATTGCAATGACGTCCCAGTAATACAATGAAGGCTGACGACAGTTGAGCACAAATAACCATTACGTCATTGCACAAACAATTTCGGCGCGGGAATTTTGAATATCGCGTGCTGAGAGCTCGACTGTTTGTATTCGTTTTGATGGTCAATATTAGTTTGTTTTAAATAAGACCACATGATTCGTGCTTGATAATTATTGTTCTAACATATAAGGCATAATGTTATGATTGCCGGAGACTCCCTTTAAGTTAGGCTTATGGAGTCATTGAGCTACTGCACCATTTATGCTCTTGCAATGAACGTGTTTGTAACAAGGTTATGAATGTTTTGAGTCATCAAGTAGTATAAAATAGACAATAATATGAATCAAATTCTGGATTCACCAACAATTTTTAGTAGCGTTGTGACGGGTCACCGGGTCTTCATCAGACTGCGCAGAGATGGTCTCGTGATGGTAATCGGCGAGGAAGTAGTATATCCCTTTCACCAATTAGTATTGACTTTACGTAAAGAAAAATTTGAGCAATGCGTCCTGAAGAATTTTCCAGGCAAACCTCCAAGACTCTGGCTCAGATACGTGGATGATACATTCATTGTTATTGATCAGAACGAAAAAGACAACTTATTCAAGTACATCGATGAAGTTGACTCCATTATTAAGTTCACTCAGGAAAGTAGCAAACACAACCGGCTTGCTTTCCTAGTCTTGTTCAAATTAACCCTGATAACACCCTCACTACTGTTTTCAGGAGACCGACCCATACTGACCAATACCTACAGTTTGGGTCACATCACCCTCTTTTGCACAAATTAGGGTGATGCGTACCTTATATCACCTCGCGGATACTATTACTTCTGAAGAAAGTGACGAACAGATGGAAAACAAAACACATCCGCAGTGCCCTTCAGCTGTGCGGTTACCCAGACTGGGTTTTTGAAAAGCCACCACAACCAGAAACACTCCACAAGAAAATAACACGGGAGATAGCAATGCCAGGGTTACAATACCTTACTCAACATACCTTTCAGAGAAAATCAAAAACACTTTCAAGTCGTTCGGCTCAGCTACCTTATAAAAGCCCTCTAATAATTTACGGAGCAAACTGGTGCACGTAAAGACAAGATCCAAAAGAGAAACAGTCTAACCTAGTTTATGGAATCACGTGCTCTGAAACTAACAACGCCCAGTCTTATGTAGGAGAGACAAAACACTCTTTTTAATCAGCACCGGAGAGGAAGCTCCAACGACAACCAGGATTCTACAGTCGAGTCTTCACCCACTCTTCGACAAGGAGAATAGGTAGTTTGAGAGGGAAGTGAAAGAAGCCATCCGAGAAAGAGCCGTGCGGGCAGCACTCAACAAGAAGGGTGTCTCCGTTTCATGTTATCAAGTCTGGGACCCCACCGTGAAATTAACTCCTCACCGATGACTATAACGTGACCAAACCATCAATCACAGCCTGATGAAGATACTAATTACCAGCAAAAAAACACGTCACAGCAGAGGTTATTATATCGGCAACCTGTACGTAGTTCCGCTTTCCTGTACAGTACTTTATGTACTTTTACTTTTTTTCTCCTATAGTATGTCATATTCTTTACCCCCAACTTGCTGATAATTGAAGTGTCTTTATTCACACTTTATTTCTTTATTAAAGGACATACCAATTCCACCAACTTACGAATTTATAGGTAAAATGAAGTCTCCACGTACCATCAAATCTCACCTACCAGGGCACCTATTACCACCTGACATTATGAAGAAGAAGTCTAGAGTTGTTTATGTTGCAAGAAACCCAAAGGACGTGTGCGTTTCATATTACCACTTCCATAACACTGTTCCTGCACTACCGAGCTACGAGTCATGGGAAAAGTTTTTCGTTGATTTTATCAATGGGAAAGGTAAGAAAGAAAATGGTTCTCTTCTGTTTTATTATGTTTTCAAATTTAAAAGAAGAAAATTTGACGTGAATTTAAAAAGTGAAAGGTGACGGTTATGAATGAGGTTAATGAATTTGTATCAGTTATTTTTTCGGATATTGTGAAATATCTAAATATTGTGCTTTGAACCTCTGAATATCCCTCGGGCTGTGTCCCTCAGTCCCAAAGCACAATATTTAGATAGTTCACAATACCCTCAAAACAACTGATGCGCAGTCATTAGCCTCTAATGAACATACGTTTTACGTGACAAAACACTTTAATAACTTTGTAGATTGTTATCAAAACATCATCAAAACGTCACTGCAAAATATTTGTATGAACAATTTAATAACATTGTGATTTTTTGCACTTTTTTTTCAAAATATTTTTGAATGTTCTTAAAACGTTGGTAATTAAATAACGTTAGTTAAACTTTAACTAAAGCTCTATTACCCTTCCGACACATTATTCAATGTCTGTGAAACAAACATCACGTTAGAGCCCTTTATTTTCAATAATGGTCGAGCGGTGTAACACGCGCTGTCACCCACGCGTACCCGCTCGAGCTTGACGTAAACAGCTGAAGAATTTTAGGCAAAATTGATGTGGGTTATAATAATTTTGTGGGAATAGAATATGACTGATTATTATCCTTTACCCCCAGATAATATTTCCTCGGTTTGGCTGCACCTTAACCATTATTTACGTATTTACTGCATTGGATACATTATATGAATATAAAGGATACTGCATTACCCTTTATTTCTTAAGTATAGCATGATGCAGTCATGTCTACAGTATAATTCACCACGACCTTTGCAGGACTTAAACCCCATTAAAAGCTATTAAACCAAGATAACATTCATTTAAAACAGCTCAACTGATTAAATCATATCTTCTCTGGTTAAATACACACAACATATGTTTCTGCTTTACATGTACAATGGAGCAATGAGCTGGTATTATAGTTTCAGTTGGGTGAACGATTATAAAGCGAACGCTAGACAACAATTCTGTGTGGGCTTTTGTTTACGGAATGAGACAATACTCTGCTTATTGTTAACCAGCGTTCTTGAAAATAAGAAGCATGGTGGTTTGCAGACTTAACACGGTTTGGAAATAATGTCTTCATATTTTTTGGTGTTATCTGTCGTTTACATATCCTTCCTAAAACACCAAAGTACGAATATTTCCAAAGATCTAAATTAGCTAAAAATTTAAGACATGTTACAAAACTATATTTTCTAGAATTTTAGAAGAGTGCTGTTAATATTGGCCGGTTATTTTTCACACAGCAACGTTAACTAGGCAATTACCCATACTTCTAACGTACGCTATTTGTAGAGGTTACAAGTCATTGGTAAGAGCACTGTGTATTGTTTATAGGAAAACGGACATTAACTGCAGTATGGACGAATCCAAAAATTCAAATCATGGTCAGGTCCCCGGCGCACCAAGCTGGTGTTATCATTGTCCAATTGGGTGGATTAAAGCCGCTTAAAAATCGATGTTATATTGTATTGTGTTGTAAACCTTCATCATTCTTTTGTCTACGTGTAACACGGGTGATGGAATGTAGTTTAACATTCCCGCCAAGAACGCATCATTTCACATTTCAGGTGAGATATACTCAGCGGGGACCCAGCCATGGCTGCCACTGAGGTGTAGGAATGCGTGAAATTGGATTCGTCTATAAGTTTAACCTGCAGTAATCGAATTTGTGAATATTTACACTATGCACCTGTTGTATATTGATTTTCAGTTACATTTGGCCCATGGTGGGATCATTACCTATACTATTGGAATAGGCGAAACGAGCCCAACGTTCTTTTCTTAACATTCGAAGACATGAAATTGGTATGTTTAGCATAATACATTCACATACATGTCAAAATAATTCGAATGGGCATGTTAATGGTAAAAGTGCCGTTGTTTGAATTCTTTGTCAAGGAACGAATGGTGATTTTGTCAAATACTAAGTGCTTGTAAGTCAAGTGTCTTAAAAGACACTTGACCGAGCAACGAAAGCAAACGAACTCAAACTCGTACCAAGCTATACTCCTAAACATCATACGTTTACGGTATGTTATTATAATAGATTTTCCCAAAGCAATCTGTGCCACAGACCACATTGCTTTTGGATAAGAAGGCGATGGTTTATTATAAATAGCAAGTTTCTAGATATGATAACATAATTGGGTTTTATATATGGGATATATGCAGTTAGCATAAGCTTCTTTGTGAACTAAAATTGACTACTAGAATAATTATTGTATAGTTTGATCAGCTCGTTATCGGCGGACCTTATAACATCGCGGATTAATATTTATATTTTGTATTTCGAGGATATTGTCTTGTGAAATCTCGCCATAAGCATCACAAGTTATTCATATAAGTCCTATACTATGTCTATTTTCTTTAACACGCACAATATAGACCAGACAGGTTAACTATATCACTCTTAACATGGGTCTACATTTTGGCGTAGTGGTAAAAGCCTAAGAATTCCCGCCGATTACGAGATAGTAGTCAATTTTAGTTCATAAACTTGCTTTTTATAAAAAAACAACAACATCGCCTTCTTATAAAGATTTGTGTGGAAATGCTAGAGGCAAATACTAAATTCGTCATGGTTTCTGTATAGCGATTACCAGATTACAATATATCGTCCCTGTCTGTCATAGGCGTCAATCATTTCGTCAAAATTACCCATTTTTGATCCGCCACTTCGTAAAAATTCAAGTCGATTGTCCCCTCCCCCTCTTAGCTCCTCTTATATTCAACCACATAGGAAGAGGAATGTACATAGGAATGCAGTATGTCTAGCTCCTCCTAACATGCCTAAGAGATACCGAATGGATGCTCCACCCAAACAAAAAATTGTTTCGCTAGCCCAAGATCGCAACAGTTCGAGAACGATTGTAATCGCCTGTTCCGCAGCCGAGTGATGATAATGACGATGCTGCTTCTGCTGCTGCTGCTGATGATGATGATGATGATGATGATGCCCTCCAAACATTGCAAGACGGATTGACCTAATACCGTCTATATAAAACGTGAAGTGACCTACGCGACTAGCCGAGCTCGAGGAGCGACCATAATATTTCAGAAACGGGATGCACAATCGATCATACGCAAAGGTCATGCGCAAGAACCGGGAAATATAGGGAAATTTGCAATTTCACGTACACACGTTGAAAAAGTAATTAACCGACGTACCAGAGAATTGTATTTTTTTTATCAATTCATAAAATAAAACCAGGTCAAATTATTAATAAAAAATAAATTATAGGTTTGATATTATATGTAACTAAAGGTCCGTTCATACGACGTCATTTTCTTTACGGTGCGGTGCGTTACCAATATATCGATTACTTTTTGCCGCAACTTACTGCAACTCATCGCACTTCCAAAATGTATTTAACATTATTGCGATACCGCAATGCAGAATTTTGCAGTATGTTGCCGCACCGCATCCCAAAGCAATTGCGGCATAGTATGAACGGACCTTTAAACGGACCTTTATATATAATGTATATATATATATATTTCATCATATAGGATCTCAAAGGGGTCGTTGAGAAACTGTCTGACTTCTTGGGGTACTCTTTTTCCGATGACGTCATAAAGAACATCACTAATCACTGTACATTTGAGAGCATGAAAGCTAACCCGATGACTAATCCCGATAAACTCATTGAAAAAACACACAAGATCATTGAGAGCAAGAAAGCCACACCCGTTGAAGATGACAAATCTAAGCATAGACCTTTCATGAGAGGAGGTAGGCATAATTATTATTATTATTAGTAGTATTATTATTATTATTATTATTATTATTATTATTATTATTATTATTATTATTATTATTATTATTATTATTATTATTATTATTATTATTATTATTATTATTATTATTATTATTATTATTATTATTATTATCATTATTATATTATTATTATTATTACATGTATTATTATTATTATTATTATTATTATTATTATTATTATTATTATTATTATTATTATTATTATTATTATCCTAATAACATCAGTACTATTATTTTTAATTTAATTGCAGGTACTGTTGGTGATTGGAGGAATCACTTCACTGTGGCACAAAATGAAATCATGAATGCGCACATCAAGGAAAAAACTGGCAGGAAGTGATCTGGAATTTATCTACAAAATATAATATCGAAATTAAAATGTATACAACTGTTTACCTGCTCCACTAATGGAAATGCACAAGTTACATTTGATATTATTTTATATGCTTTTTGGTTTTGGTCATCATACCTGACCTCTAGAAACCTACTAAACTTGAAAGTAATTATAAGTAATTGTTTTTGGCTTCTATCTTGCCTAATCTTCTTGCCGCAGATGTCCATGCTTAGACGTCAACTGATTAAAGTAGACAAAAAAGTCTGTGATATTCAAGCACGAGCAGGCAGGTAAAGCTACAATTTAAAGAGTGGTATACATGTTCACAACATCATACTCTAGTGTTATAAAAGACGTGTACAGATCGCTGCTACTGAAATCTTATGACCATCTATTATGTAATGGATAGGACTCTATTAAAAACACAATAATATCTTTAACTTAAAGACCCATTCAGTGATCCAGCGTAAGTGTAAAAAAAATAAAATTGTTTATAAAGTGATGGGTAAGTCATTCAAATTGTCATTTGCTATTTTGAAATGACAAATTTGGCAAAAAACGAAGAAAACAGCAGTACTGACAAAGTTGAAGCCCCATTCAACTACATGTAGCTAATTTAGATATTATCAGTATCTAAATTACAGATTCGTATAAAATATCTTATTTTGTCTTAAATACACGGTTTTTGGCTGAACCACTCGCAGGCTATGTTAGCACATCTATGAAAATGACAAATGTACCAAAATCTGATTCTCTGAATGGGCCTTTAAGGTTTTTAAAACGTTATTGCAAATATTTTGGGCGAAATTTTTTCGCAAAATATTTTTTCAACTCCAAAATAACATTCTGTATAAAATGTTTTGTATCAAGTTTTCAAGAATGTTTTTGGAATGTTATTAAAACGTTTTGATACCCTTTATATAACCCGACATTTAAACGTTTTCTGTAAAACATTTTGTGTGTGCTGGGCAGTAGATTATCAGAAAATGTTTTTTAATGTTATGAAAACCCTTAATATACCCTTTATATAACCCGACATTTAAACGTTTTCTGACAACCTTTTTATAACCATTTGCGAATGATGTCGAAAACGTTTTGTGTTTGCTGGGTTGTTGATATTACGTACCTTGTCAAGTGATAAGGACTTTTTAAGAACATTAAAGGAGTATTTCGTGATCCTAGCATCCTCTTTTATGACATTTTTCAGTAGACATCCACGAAAAATGCTTATTCCCAAAATGTCAGTTCATTCTGATTGTGCGTTTGCGAGTTATGCATGATTATGTGTATTACACTGCTCCATAGACACTGTGTTGTAATTTTGTTCTGGTATATTTCATGATATCTTTGCTAAACGAATTAATCTGCAAGAAATTTTTGTACATAAACATTATGTAGCCAGAGGCTTCCAGTGATATGAAAATCTCAATTTTTTTGGAGAAAAGTGTGTGTGTGGGGGGGATGATGCTGTGGATCACGAAATGCGCTTTTAAGGACACTGAACAAAAAGTAACGTTTCTTTGTTGGCTCGACTCACCGCTCGACTCCCGGGCTCAAATTGACACGGTTGCGATTACTCTTTTGAATTTGTCAAACTTTGACCACTTCCCCTACGAAATTTAGTTTAATATCTTTTTATTTTTGTAACTAAGAAAAAACTCACATGGAACCACCTTTTGACAGAAGATATCTTACATTTCCCAGAATCATTTGCAACATGATATATCACCTCATTTCCCGGGCTCATTTCATCATCTAACACGCCCATTACTTTGTAAACTGGCCTCAAAAAGAAACTTATAATTTTTCACAAGGTCATATCTAAAAATCATCTCCATAAAAATGAACAAAAATTGCACACAGGATTACTTCAATACTCTACTCTAAACACTGGTCAGTAACCAAACAGTTGTCCACAACAGCAAAATGCACTGCCATGGCCCCTCAACATGTATACACTAAAGTTGCGTATAGTTTCGTATAGTTTGGCAATGTTTTATACATGTTCAGGGGCCAAAACAAATCTTTCACAACCTTTCATGATGTTTTCACCCTGGAACATGTATTGAACATTTTAAAAGAAACTAAGAAACTATACGTAGCTTTAGTGTATACATGTTGAGGGGTCAAGTGGACTTACGGTCTTCTTGCGCTCATGTCTTTACATGTGACGTCCCATGTCAAAGGCGAACACTTTTGGGCAGGATCGTAAATGGAGAAATAGCCAAAAATCTGCCCGGGTGATTAATTTTTCACAATTTGGGTTTGTTGCGATGTTATTAATGTTTAGAATATTGTCTGATAGTTTCAGATCGGAATATAACTGGCATCTTGTATTTTTGAGACATTTTTCACGGTAATTTCGTACTCTCAACATTGTCAATAATATTTTTAAATACCGATATCTCAAGTTCCAATTTTATAATAACAAAACTTACGAACTTAGGAAATGTCCGATTTCATTGGGGAAAAGGGCGTTGTAGAGCAAAACATCTCTATATTTATTATGTAAAAACATCAAAATTGATAACCTGCCCAAAAGTGTCTCCTTTTGACATGGCATGTCACATATACATGTTAAGGTGCCAATATGGCAAATAAAACAATAGACACGGTGGTCAGCACTTTTAGCAGAAAAAATAACGAACATTTTTATATTCTCTCTTTTCACTGGCTATCGACAAATCGACAAAAATATATACACCAAGAGAGAACAATACATCGCAGAAAAAACAACTTTTTAAACCTATATTGAATTGTGTGCAAATCAAAATGCACGTGGTGTTGCGCACACTTCAAAATAGGCAGGGGTCAGAGTATTTCCCATAATTCCTTGCATATTTGGAGGCGTAGCGCCCTCTGGAAACGTAAACGTAAATTTACTCATACGGTGCGAAAAGTATAAGAAGAGTTCCATCTGTGCCAACTGCTTCCCTAAACACTCTCGGCGACCTATAAACAAAAAATAAACAACATTGAAAATTTGATTTTTTGTGTGTTGTATTGGTAACAAATAAAAGCACCCAGGTTATATTTTGGATTTTTGGTTTTGGTAAAAATGTTATAATAACAATGTCGGGTTATAAGAATGTCAAGAAAACGTTTTAAAAACGTTTTGTATGAAAACGCGCTATAAAAATATTTTTTAAATGATTTCATAATGTTATTGTAAAATATTCCTGCAAACATTTTGTGCCAAATATTTTGGCCCTGCATTTGGCTAGAAATGGGTTCTTTGCCCTTTTTCTTTTCCTTTGCCCTCCTGATTTTCTCTTTCACTTTTTGTCAGAGGGGCACTTTTTCTTTCATTTTTTGTCAGGGGGGCCTCTGCCCCCCCCCCCTGATATTTTAAAAATATGCAGGGGGTGTTTTGATTTTCTTACCGATTGAAAATGGAACCAATTCGTCTCTGCGTACAATACAGCCTTGCTCGTCAAGAAATCTTTCTGGTCGAAACTCCGCTGGTTTATTCCAAATGGTTGAGTCATGATGAATCGCCCAAATATTCGGCATGACGATTGTACCTCTTGGAATATCATATCCATTCAGTTTGGTATCGACATTAGTGGCACGCGGCACACTTAATGGTAGAATGCTGCTCATACGTTGAGCCTCCATTATTGTGGCTTCCGTGTATGGAAGATTTGGCCGGTCTTTAAGGCTTATCATACGGTTTTTACCGACAACCTGATCAAGCTCTTGTTGTACACGTAATTGAATGTTTGGATCCAGCATCATATACAGCAGTGCCCATTTTGTAGTTGTAGCAGAAGTTTCAGTTCCGGCAGCAAACAGGTCACCCAGGCATCTTATAAGATCTTCGTGATCAAACGCTTCTTCTAAGTCATTCTGATGCTGTTGGTGATCTAAATACATATCTATGAAATTTTGTGGTTGGTTGGGTATAGACCTTTTTCTGATGACGTCACCTAATCGATATTGGGGTCTGAGATGTAAACAAACAACACGTGCGTTTCTCACGTGTCCACGGTGTAAAAACACCAAATACTGCGTATTTCCCCTCTGTTTTGTCATATTTCACTTTAGCTTCCATAAAATAATTGTTTAAACGGACTCTGTATACTAGTTACCTTTGTTCCAGTTTGTTTTGATGCCATAAAATACAAAAGATACGGAAAAACCGCGATGCTATTTAAAATTCAATCTTTGTTTTTGTTTACTTTTTACACCGTGGCGAACTAAACGCGTACTGCGAGCTGGCAATTCCGCGCAGGACGCCTAGCGTGGTGCAAAGTTGATCGCGCGCGCCGGCGCGGTATTTGCGTTTGGGTGCTGATGACTCGAATGCTGGACCCCAATATCGATTGATTGGTGACGTCTGAGAAAAAGGTCTATATAGTCTTTTTCGTTTTCCTTTACCATCTCTCTGAAAAATTCTCCAAATTCTGTATTACCTGTAAGCTCTCTGGTGCCACTGAATGGAATGTATTTTAAAAGAAGAATGAAGGTAACAGCTCCAGCATAGGAAGCAATTTCAAAAATTCTGTTAAGTAAGCGTAGTAAACGGCGGAATTTTGGATCTTCATAATCATATCGTTTACCGAATGCCAAACAACAAAGTACATTTGAAAATGCAGCTTCAAGTAGTTCAAAAGGACAAAACGGGTTGGATCCGTATGTAGTAAATTTATTTAAAAGTCGTTGGATCTCAGCCACTATTTGCTCTTCAAAATGAAACCTTCCCATCCCCAGAGCTCATAATGATGCCATCGCAAATCGACGACGAGATATTTGTGCCTCACTACTGTGGACCATAACCAGACCTTAAATAACCAGAAAACAATCAGTTTATATTTTTAGGTGCTGCTGTAAGGGGGTCATTAAATAGTTGTAAGTTTTTCATAATTTTGACCTAAACTATCTTTATATAGGGTATTTAAATAAATACAGAGCAATGCGACACAGTCTTTAGAAAATACTGAAATTATGAAGTGCCTGGGTTCTGGGCGAGATAAGTCAATCAATAGCATTTTAGTCCATTTGTCATTCCTGAACCTAGAAATATACTTTCCTATGACGTTTTTGTGTTGATTTGTGATCACATGGGGTACTATAAAAATTTCAACTTGGTTGCTAAAATTGCAAGTTTGGGCAACTCTGATAATTTACATAAATCCAAAATGGCTGCCGGACGGCATCTTGAAAATTCAATTTTGAGCCACTTGCCCTAGAATAACGTATAAGACCCTTTTCAAGGGGGTTTGGGTATGTATAATCTATTTCAAGGTCTAGGTCTAGGAAAAAGATCGAATAATATCATACATTATGTCAATTCTTACCTTTTTCTCTTGCCAATTGAGTAAGAACAATCTCTGGTCGATCATCAAACTCATGTCCCTGTTTCACAAAAGCCTGACGAACTGAAGCGTAGTCGTTCAAAAAAACGACAGGAAAAGATCCGAATTTGAGGCTTATAATAGGACCGTATGTCGTAGATAATTCTGCAATAGTGCTGTAAGGACTAACGCGATCCAGGGTGGCCAAGTGGCCGAGTATGGGCCACCAGGCTCTCGGACCTGGCGGGGTGTTCCATTTCTGGCGAGACTTAACAAGAAGATAAGCCATTAGGAACACAATGATTGCCAGTAAAATGGTACGAACGTTAGTCGTCTGCCACTCAAGAAACCTAGCAACAATGGTTGTTATGAACGCCATTTTGTTTTGTCTCACAAAGGGTGCTGTCTAAAGCTAAATAAATCAGTCTCAATTTACGCTTGCAAATTGTAAACTTGTCTCCAAACTAAGTAATTATTTTATTTAATCAAAGGTCTGTACAACAGAGTGTAAACCTACATAGATAGTTGATCTTTGTAATCACGCATTGAATTCTGCGATAAAGTAGGTCAAAGCACTCTGTAACCCTTGATAATGTTCTTAGCAGGCCTATAAAAGTAATGAATTGGTTTAATAACACACCATTGACTGGTAAAGGTTGTTCATACAGTTGAATTTGTATATCTCTTTGGTGTATTACGGGCAAAAAGACACAAACGTCTTTATTTTTTGACGTAAGAACGTGAGCAGGTAGTACACAAATCATTAGCACAAAAACATTCCCTTTAATTCTAACCTTATTGTTTTGAGAGCTATAATAGTTCCCAAAGAGAATTATATTTCCCTTGTATGGGTGTGTGTATGATCTGCGCTATTCACATACTGCAATCAGCCAAATACGCAAGTACGTCACTGCCGAACTTGATTTGAACCAAAGAATATCTAAGCGCAGTATAAGACTCGGGGCGAATTTTCAGCCAGTTTTGATGGCTGATGGTCCTCAATTTCATGAAAATTTGGGTTTAAGAAATGGTGTGTTTTTTTTTCTTTCAACATTTTCTCGAAAAAGTGCTAATTTTCATCGAATTTGTATAATTTTGGGTCTGTGTTTAGTCAAATTTGGTTTAAGGGTAGACAAGGTATTGTTGGTCGAAGCAATCTAAAA